>NW_025110225.1:311420-420888 GCF_011392965.1 Frieseomelitta varia
GATCGGAAAGGTGAGTTTTTCCAAACATTTTCAGGGTCAGTTCCAAGAAGTAAATTTGACAATTGCTTCTTGGAACTAACGGTTCTATCTTCCGTGTCCTGCCGGTTTATTAGTGTCCTGTTTATGGTGGGGACCGATGTGATAAAGAAACTTATCGAGCTTTGGAATGAAGAGTCAAATATGTCTACAATACTGAAATGTTAGTTTGAAATATGACATACGGTCGCGGGAGGTCCCTGCCGTAGAGAAAGTTACAAGATGGGAGTTTATTGTCTCTGGCTCGATGAATTTGTTTGTCGCATCACATTTTGACCCTCATTGTGTTCAACAATAAGACCGAACACAGGGTATTTGGTTTTATTTTGCATTCTGCATCGTTAAAATTAATAATAATGCGATAAAAATTAATAATAACAGAGTTCAATCGAATTGCAAATTTTAAATTGTTCCGATGTTACAATGGACCATTCAAAGAATGTACCAATATTCAAATCGACGATACTCAGAGAGCATGAAACAAATTCTTTCAGACAGTATCCGTTGAAACGATTTTAATCATATCAAACCAACAAATTTTCTCCGATTACGTATCTAATCTCACGGTAGAGCGAAACACTTCTCGCGTGGAACGCGTCGACTTTTCCGCTTTAACTTGAAAAGAATCGCGTTCCCTTCGTCGTACTTCGCTGATTCAACCCCTCGTTGGTGAATCGCGTCGATGCAAAGGGGGTAAACGAGGATTAAAAAGAAGCGTGAAGAACTCTCGAGCACCGGGGCTTCCCCCCCTCCGGGCTGAGGCGCAGTGGACCGTTTCGCGAGAGCGGAGCGGCGCGACGAAACGGTTAATTCGATTCGACGATCGTTCGCCGCGATAGCGAGCTCCGAGCCGACAACTATCAAGCGGCGCGTTAATTGCGTTCAAACGAACTGTCAGCGCGTCGACACGCACGCGCGCGCATCTGAGCCGCGTCCCGCGTGCAAATACGCGCATTATGATTAATACCGTCACACGCGGCTCGAGGCGTCGTCGGCTTGTCAGCGGTCCGCAATCAGGGGATACGCTAATTACGCTATTTCTCTCTCTCTCTCTCTCTCTCTATCTCTCTATCTCACTGTACCGTACGTCTATTTCCTCCTGAAATCCTCTTTTCGTTTCGGCTACGTAACCTTTCGATTCCATCGAATGCCACGGCGAAAATGAATAATAACGGGTTAGCTGTCGATCGCTCCGAGCGATTTATTAGTCACGGCGTTCCTTTTGTCTTTCATCTTCATCGGTATCAACGCGATCGTTGAAACCGGGATCATCTTCGTGTACGCGGACTTCGTGTTCCACGGCTCGTCTCCGCAGGCAGTCCAATAATAGCAGCCACGTGATTTAGAGATCCAGTTTAGGCGTGGGCGGGGATCCGACAAATCGAAATCGGTTGCTCGTTCGCGTGTTGGAGGAATGTCGGATCGAGTCAGTCTCTCTCTCTCTCTCTCTCTCTCTCTCTCTCTCTCTCTCTCTCTCTCTTCTACGCTCGCGTGATATTCCCGCAAGGCGGAGGAGGACGATCGTCCGAACTCCAGGCGGATAATCGTCCGTGAAACGCGACAGCCGGCTCGACAAACGCGTCCACTCGTTCCACGAATTCGGCCCGCTCGTGCCAAACGTCCTGACCCCGAAAACGGACCCTTCTAACTACCCTGTTGCGAAACGATCCCGGCGGTCGTCCCGTGTCCGACCACCGAATAAATTGGTCCTCCTAGCCGCTCGCCCATCGATCCGGATGAATCATCTCGGACGTGTGTCTCTTCTTCACCGTAAAGTCTCGTAAAGCCCGCGCGAGTCTCGCGACAGGGTGCCATCGGGAGAAAGAGTCGTCACCTAGCGAAACGATTGCCTCTGGGACGTTCGTTTTATTAACTCGACAACGAATTACTCATGGCTGGCGCGGCGCTGGTCCACCCCAGCGCAATTTCATCAGGAACCGTGATAATTATCGTTCAGACGATAATTAGCGTCGCGTCATTAACGACGTTGCGCGCTTTATTCCATGAAATTTTCGTCGGCCGTATTTTTAGGGACGATGTCGCTCCTCGTTCGTTTCCGGGTCATTTACGCCGCGAACCACACCCCGTTTGCCAAGATCATTTCGATGGTCGTCGTCGAGTCGACGGCGGATAACGAGGAAAAAAAAGGCGGCCGCGTCAACTCGCACGGTGGATGGATGGGAAGAGGGGAGGGCGTGAACTTTGTCGCTGTGCCTTCTAAGATCGACGCGTTATTAGGCGGTAACGAGCGTGGCCAAGTAAACTTTGGCCGCGACCAGACGAGATGATTAATTAAAAACATAATTAGTCTCGACGTCCGGGAACCACCCATAGCCCGCCAATGTACCGTGAAATTGTCAACCACCTTGTTCCTCTTTCCCGCCTTTCCTCACGTTCGGACGTCGTTCGATCTTTTTCCGGTCGCGGCGATCTCGTTAAAGACGCTTGTTTTCTCGAGTCTTCGTTCGAGGAACGAGCGCGGCCTTTCGTGGGTGTATCGAACTTGCTAACGAGCTTGTTCGCGATTCTCCCCCGTCTAATTTGTCTCTTCGACCAAGGACCGAGTTACCTCGTTGCATCCGCTTCATGTTCTTTTTCTTCTTTTTTCTTTTTTTTTTTTTTTCTCCCGTTTCACAAGCATTATCACGAGCACGACGTAATTCATCGTTCTTAGATGCGTTCGTCCGAGGGAATACCGATTCTAATGGTAAAATATCTTTCCGGCCGCGTCCGCTCCCTTCTTTGTCCTTATTTCTCGTGTATCCTCGCGACGGCCAAGATATATTGTTATTAAATGGTCTCCCTTCGGCGGCGCGCACACGCCAGTATATTACGTTGCGGTGCTTCCTCTTCGTTGCCCTCGTACACGCACGAACGACGGACAGCCCGCACGCAGTGTCTAATCTTCCGCGCGTGGAACTGTTCTCTTATTTACGGTCGATCGGCATGCGAGTCTATCGTCGACTTCCGCTCGAAATTCGTCGCAACAGAGGGAGAGAGAAAACTGGGAGCCTCGAAGGCAAAAGAGCTGGTGGCGATTGAAAGTTTGGAAGAAATAAGCGAACCATAGGGAAACGAGCGGGCAAAAGAAGCGGCGGGGAGGTTAATTGAAAAGCAGCGGAAGGGTGTCATTAAATAAACCGCGGACGAACGTTGCTGCGGTTCCGCGGCGCTACTGTTCGCAGGCCCGGTTTCGCTGCCACTTTTGGTAATGAACTAATATTTACAGTGTCCGTCCGGACACGGCAGTTTCCGCGCGTACACGCGGCTGGCGGGCGCTTACCTTTTGCCCCGGCGAAACGCGTGCAAGTGCGTGGCGCGCGCGTCGAAGGGTGCGCTCTCCACGGCGAAGTTAGCCTTCGACAAATAGGCGACCCTCGCGGCCACGGCCACGCACCACCGGGAAAGAACCACCAGGGTGGCGGGGAGGGGGAGGGGGGTTTCGAAGGTTAGGGAACGACCGAAAATTCAATCATCCCGCGGCGAGGAAGCGCCTACGCTCCCGGACGATCATTCGTAACGCATCGGCGAATTGGCCACCGAATTCGATATAACGTTCGAGGACGGAGGAACCGACGAGAGAAAGAGACGTGGAAACGTCGATGACAAACGAGCGGAAAACGGTCACTCGAAGAGGGTAATCGTTTCCCAATTGAAATCCAATAGCAAACGACATCTCGCCGCCCCCACCCTCGTGAAAGAGCGAGCGCCCATCCCCGTGTTCGTCCATTGATCATCGGTCTAAACTGTTTCTGACGCGAATTATGCGGACGGAGGTGGAAAAAGTGTTGACTGGCAGGAGAAGAACGCGAGCCACCAGCTTGCCCGGTGGCGCGGACACTCGTGGAATTTTCAAGAATTTAAATAATATCCTTTTATATTATCGAGGATGCGCTGAAAGTAGCAGCGAGCAGGGTCGTAGGTTCGCGCGGCGGCTATCATAAATCCAGCGGTTGCGCTGCAAGCGGAGAGAGAGAAAATCTACAATTCTAAAGCTTTCCATAAAACACTCGACAAAACGCTTCGCCCGCGGTTTTCGAGTGGCTACCGGGCCCCTTCTCCACCGCCCCCCCCCCTCTCCACTTTTCCCGCGCGTCTTCCCTGCCGCGTCCGCCGCCTGCCCCCACCGCGCCCCTGCGAATCTGTTGAAATATGTAAAACCATGTAACCTCTTCAATTTACATAGGAACGAGTGGGCGCGCAGCTTCTCTCCCCCCCCGGATGAAAAGTGGCCGATCCTCCTCTTATTAATTGATCGTCCGAAATCCGCCGATCCACTTTCCACCCCTCCGCGGGGAAAAACCCTTTTCACCGTCAATTTCTCCATCTCCATCACAGTCTCCGAGTTTCCCTCCCGTTGAACAAAGAGGAGAAACACAACTGCCATTTGGTCGCCACGAGGAATTTCCTGGGAGCTAAAACAGCTAAAAACGGGGGCAAAACTAAAAGAGGAACGTTGTCTCACGTGATAGCCGTCCGTCATCGCGCACGACGAAAGCCTTAACGTCGCGGATACGACGCGTAAATACACGTGTGTATTGCCGTTGATACAACTATCATTTTTTTTTCTTTCTTTCTGACCGTCGACAGTAATCGCAGTTGCTCGCTTCGTTTCCCTTCCGCCTCCGCCTCTTTCCACTTCGTCTACGCTTTCGCCCTCTCACTCCCACTCGCCGGTTTCTATATGGGTTTCTCTGGCGGCGCGTTCTCTCTCGCCGCTATCCGTGATCCAGGGCGACGGCACGCCGTTGCCACTGGTATTTCGAAACTCGCTGAACAAACAAGCGCCGATAAAAGTACCGCGGTATATAGTACATCTGGAAGTAGGGACCATCAGTCACGGCGCATCTGCGAACCACTTTCCTTCCCGTCCTCCCCGCCGCCGCAGCTTCCACCTCCGCCTCCACCGTCGCCGCCGCTGCCTCCTCCGCCCTCGCTCGCCCTCGTTCTCCCTTCGCGTTCCGACGGCCCCTGCGGGAGTGCAGCGGGTGTCCCGAACTTCTCCTATCCACCCACCGCGCCGCTAAAAACCATTTGTCATCGGCCGCGTAAATATGTTCTCGAGCGAAACGTGCGTTCGACTTTTTTCTCTCGCCCACGGTGTTACGCTCCGCTCACGGAAATTCGAGTCTACGGCCGAACGATGATGGTCGATCGCGACGCGACCATCCATTTCCTGAACGCCACCTACCTTTTTTTTTCGTCTTTCTTTTCGTCGGATTCGATCGCATCAGCCGCGGTTCGTTTCATCGATCGTTTTAATACCAATTTATTGGACTAGCGTCTCACTTTGTTCGATCCCAATCACGCTTCGTGACAGAGGCGAAATCTCATCCGGTCGCGTGTATGTTTTCGCAAGCTTTCGTAATCAAACGAGCCCGCGTAATAGTTTCTTGGCATTGTACCAGAACCGCTAGCCTCGTTTATCGCGGCACCCGGGTACTTAAATAAGCAAGCGCGTCGGAGATGGACGGCGAGGAGGCGAGCAAACGAGCTACGCGGGCAGAGTTTATCTTTATTTCGACGAGCTCCGCATCCTCGTCGGGGGAGTAGCTTAAAAAGTTGGTCTAATAAAACCCCGGCCCATTTGTCAAGTGGGGGGGAGTGTTGTACCCGGTTCCCGAAGGCTGTTGCGAAATGTATGTAAAACACATCTCTCGGTCGGTTCGCGAAGTCGTAACACGCGGAGAGCGCGGGGGCGGTTCTGATGGGCCGACATCTAAAATAATAAAAGTTGCCTCCGTCATTTGTCAACGGTTCCTCTAAGGAGCGACTACTTCCAACGCCACCTCGTAATTTCGCGATGTCGCAGCTGCTACCCCCTCCTCTCCGCCGCTCCGGCCCCTGCTTCTACCACCCCGGAGATGTTACGCGATTCCCGACCTTAATTTTCCCGACACCCGTCGCGTCGCACGGCTGCTGCTTCTTCCCTCAAAGCGCGATTTATTCCAAACATCACGCGGCGGGTGCGCGAGCCCCAAGTTTCCCCGATTATCGTCCAATGTTGGACGTTGTTTGAACAAGAAATTTGAAAAATAATTGTACAAACGACATACGATGTGGCTCGATGTCATCTTGAAATAATTCAATACGTCGATCTGTTTGAACAAGCAAGCGACTTTTCTCTAAATTGTTCAACTATTTGGTTAGCAGATGAAATAATTTCTCATTCTTTCATATTTGTTTCTACAAATAATTGTCCCCCGTGTTGTATAAACGTTGTCTTTCGCTGGAACTATTTGTTACGTTGTTAACAACAAATTAACTGAAATAAAAAAATTATTTGCAAATGATCTCTGTAATCTGAAAAGATGAAGTTTACCTTTCGAGCAAAAACAACAAAATGGTAGAACGATTCATTTTTTCAAATTATCTTTCATTCTGATCGCAAATAAAATTTGCCTGAAAAACTCTGTACCTTTTCAACGTACAATTCTCAGCGAACTGTAATTGTAACTTTTATATTTTTTCTCAAAAGTTTTATATTCAATTTAGAAAGTAATGGATAAAAGCTAACGAATTAACAATACACTAATAAACAAATTGCAAATATTTATACCTCTTTTTGGAAGTTGGTTTCCAAAAATCTCTGCAAAGAAAATATGAAATATTCAAATGCTTATTACAATATTTAATAGATCGAGTAATCAAGGTTCCTTAATTTCTTCAATTATGTTCGTAAAAGATATAAAATTGCATAAACATCCGCAGTTTACTCGTAGATACAGATTTCTAATTACTCTGACATAATCGTCCATAATTTTGCCAATAATTTAAAAGTTGATCGCTAATACGAATATTTACAAATATTTTCCATCGTAGAGAGAGAAAATCATCATTTCGAGTAAATGAAGACACGACGATGTTGAACGCAGATTGAAAAGTATTTCCTTCCAATTTGAAACACCGGTTGAACTTTCAAAGGATGCAAACATCCATCGGGTCGTGATGCTAGACGGTTGGACAAGCCGCATTTCGCAGAAAGTTTAATTAAAAGCGAGCGTGTGGGAGCGGCGCGGCACGAAGGGAAATAAACCGATACTATACCGACCGGTTGAATGTGACGCGCTCGAGGAGGTGACGCGAAACGAGGCTTCCCGGTTCTTTATGCGAGCCCGCTTTAATCCTTCGTCGGAGAAAGACGCGTCTTAAAGTGAAATAATAAATAAAATAATACGCGCGGCGCGTCGGTGTCGGCTCGCGGTCCCGGCAATAACCTACGGGAACGAATGTGCCAGACGACTTTTATGAAACGCAGGGGCCTCTTCTCTTCCAGCCCTTTTACGCGGTTGAAAAATAAAATCCTAACCCTTTCCCGGTAGTTACCCGGCGGAGAAAGAGGGCGGAGGGAGGAGGAGGCGCGCGAGAAACGAAACGAAGGCAGCCGGATAAAACCTTAAACACGACCGCTGAACACTGGGGGCCGGCAATAAAATTCGCATAATACACCTGCTTTGACCATTACTCGGCCTGTTTCGCTCGTTTCGCCGCCACTCTCGCTCGATTTTCTTCAGCGATCCGCGATTCCTGATCCCGAAACTGTACAACTTCCGCCTGTGAATTTGCAGAAAGAGCGCCAGGCCAGATAGACGAGAGATTTTCCACGATTTTTTGGTCGTGCTACGAGAACGAGGAAATCTCGCGGATCGTTCTCCCTGATGGAAGCGGCGTTCCCCCCGCATTGAAAGAATGATCGAGTAGCCCGGTGGCCGGGATAAGCGGTTCCGCTCTTGCTCCGTTCTTCCAGTTTATTTTCCAAGTAACCCTTCACATTGCGCTAATGTATTTCTTTGAAACCGCTATTCACCGCGTTGACGTTTCAATCCGGTCCATTCAACGTCCTTCAGCCGTTTCCCGGCTGAAACACTCACCCGATCGATCTAACCACTACCGTCTATCGTGAATTTTCACACGACTTAATCCGTCCCCCGCCTCTCTCTCTCTCTCTCTCTCTCTCTTTCTTCGGTGACTCGTACTTTTCTGCCCACTGTTTCTTTCTTCTGGCCCGCCTTTTCTCCTCTTCTCTCACTTACGTCTTGCCGCGGGTATCGATCGAAAGGGTTACCAGGGAAAAGTCGATTGGCCAGGTAGCTGGTGTGTGTGTGTGTGTGTGTGTGTGTGTGGACGATCGTCGTCGAGAGGAAGAGAAAGGACGAGGAAAGGCACGAAGAGACGCGTGACGCGCGGCGACAAGGGGTTAGTGCATTCCAGCTCGATTCGATGGCTAACAGGTCGCCGACAAAGGGAAACAGGGGTTTAGAGGGGGTGGTGGGCCCCCGTTTGAACCCCCAGGATCGCTAAATATTTCATTTCATATCCCTCGAAACGTTTAATCTCGGCTCAGGTGCGCGTACGCTCTCGCGATCGCGTTGCACGCGCGTTTGTGCGCTGTCGATGGCAACTATCCAGCGGATGCACGAGTATTCTCTCTCTCTCTCTCTCTCTCTCTCTCTCTCTTTAGAGATGCTTCGAGCGATCGAATCGATCCTCGCCCCCTTTTGGAGAGCGTCCGAATCTCTCGTTTGATCTCTCGAAACTTTCTTTTTTTCTTCCGTTTTTCCGGAAAGGCTCGCTCGAGGAAAATGTTGGCTGCCGGCAGCCAGGCGGAAAAATCATTCCGTAGACCGAGAGAAGCTCGATAAATCGCAGGCGTAAAACCGTGCCACCGGTTTTATATCGCTTGGGTGTAGCTTTGTGCCGCGGCTCGAGGATCGGGAACTTTCATTATCGGACTGTGCGCCAGCTTTCGCTCTCCCCGTTACTCATCTTCGTTTACATTTATGATTTAATATGATCGTCCATTGTTGCGTCCCCTTTGATTCTGCTCGCCCCGTTCCCCCTCACCCTCGACAAATATCTCTTTCTCTCGGTTCCCGTTACGTGTGTAATTCGAACGCCAGCCTCTTTGCCCGCTTTTCCCTTTTGTCGTGCGTTTCCTTCGTCCTGTTGGCATCTACCGAGAGCAGGGAGCGAGGAGCCTGTCGCGGAGAGAAGCGAGCGAGCGTCTAGATAGCGAGGGTGGAGAGAATCCCCAATTTTTGCGGAATCGCGGCTTCCGAGAGTTGACCTTTCCGTATTCCACGGGCAAACGCGGATCCTGGAATCACGGCAACACGGAAATGCAAACGCACGGTGGACTCGTTCGTGTAAGGTCGTGGTATCGTCGAATGAGAATGAAGAGAATGAAAGAGAGAGAGAGAGAGAGAGAGAGAGAGAGAGAGAGAGAGAGAGAGAGAGGAGACAGGATGTGAGAAAGAGGGAGGACAAAAGACGACGCGCGCGGAATATTAAATTCGCGCAGAATTCGAGCAACTTTTCAACGAAGCATTATGGGGTCGGCTATCTGGATGATGTAGCACCGAACTTGGAAAGACTCGACCGAGTGAAACCCCGTCTCTCCTACTGTTCCATCTTCCCCATGCTCGTTTTCGTCGTTTCTCCGCTTGCACGCGCGTCTTTCCTCCCTTCTTCGCTCGTCCGTTCCTCACTCCCGCCGACCCGTTGTCTCTCGCTCCGTCTCTCTCACTCTCCAGGCATAGCTTCCAGGGTAGCAATCTTTTATTATTAGCGCAGGCTTTACCAGACAATGAAACGAAAGGAACGGAATATGATATTGTAGTACAGAGGCTCGGCGGAAAGGGAAGCTATTGTCGGTCTCTTTGAATTTTAAAGTCAACGATCGATACGGCTCGGGGGATGCGCCTTTAGCCATATAAACCGCTCCGCTCGCCCCCTCAACCCTAGCCCAGCCCTCTTTTCTCCGCGGTACGTTCGCCCCCTTTCACCCTGTTCTCGCGACTCTCACCCCCTCCCCCCTCCCCGTTTATTTCGGATCGCGAAACCAACGACGGATTCGAGGCGATTCTCAATTCGTAACGTGCCATCGTCGGATGGAAACGACGTAGCTCGCGACGACGTTTCTCGCCTCGGCGTTTACCCGCGAACGAAGGGCCAGCAGCCCCGAGCGGAATCGGAATCGAAGGGCCGCCGGTGAAATTGTCGACGGTAATGATAAATTGCGCCCCCGGCACAGACGAAACAGGCCCGTACGCACGAGTGCCGACCGACCGTGCGGGGAATCAAATTGCAATTTGTTATTTGTAATTCCGAGTGTCGTTTAATATACTCACCCTGGCGTTCCTGGCCACCCTTCCCAGACACACTGGGACCAAGGGGTTAGAAATTAAGCGGAGCTTGATGAGAAAGCGTCAAGGTGAACACGCGCCTCACCACTTTCGCCGCGACGATCCACCCGACTCTATTCACCTCCATCTCCCGCGTAATTAAGCGCGATACCCATTAGTTTTACACCGTTTTACGCGTAATTATTTTCTGCTGCGTCTCCGGCCTGATTCGTTTCGGTATCTTGTTTTACATTTCTTCTATTATTCCGTCTCGATAAGTGTATGCACGACACATTTACCTTGCTTCGTGCAACGTGACAGTGCTCGTGTTTTGTTGCGACAGTCGATTATTATTGCGGCTCGAGTTCAATAGGTCTGTGGTAACGTTAGACGCGTAAAAATTATCACATCTGTTATTGAAAATTGCACCTAGAACGTTGTTTCGTTTATTTCTCGTAAAATGGAAATGTTTCATAGAGGAATGGAGTTATTAAAGAAATGTTTCTATAAAGGACATGTTATCTGGTGTCAAGTAGGGAAGGAGATTCCAAGATTATGTTGGTTTTTTTTAAATGGAATCGTGTAACTTCGGACGCAGTAATTCATCTACGAAGAAATATTAATCTATTTATATCAGAAAAACCACTGGTTTGGAAGATATTTTCTCTTTGATGTCTTTCTGAGACCTGTTGTATGAAACATAAGAAAGACACGAGCGATATTCCTTATCGTTATCTTTCACGCACTTTCAAGCTTTGAAAATTAAAATGAAAATATTTCCTAAAACAATGCATTTCCCCACTAAAGTATAATAAGCCTCTTTATACCGAATAACTTTTATAGGAATATTTTTCTATAACTTCCAATTCTTGTAGGCGATATTTCCATTTTGCGAGAGATAAAAAAGAACGCCTTATAGAACACCTAAGACCGGATGAAAGAAATTGACGATGAATATTCTTCCATTTGTAATAATCCCGAATGAAATGTTTTCAGCTTCCATCTGTATCTCGAACTGACCAAAAAGACGTCAAGGGGTACGGTAGCTGAGCAGATAAATATTCGATTTTGTCTATTTCATTTTCCAGAAAAATAGTGCGTCGTCTCCCCCCCCCCTCCCATTCTCATCCCCCAATCGCGGCATTATCGACACGAGGTAGCGACAGAAGGAGACGATGGCTGACTGAACGAAGGAAAGGAATAAGTTCGATCAGTCAGAGGGTGGCAGTTACCGTTTCGGTTATGGCTTTCGGAAGCGTCGTTGAATCCAATTCTTGCGCAAACCCGATAAGCGACCTTTTACGCGTGTATTTTCGCACACGCGCCGCGCGGCCCAGGAATAGGGGTGGTGCGCGTTCCGCTCTATCGCGGACAAGCAGATTTCCACGCGACAGATATCGGTCTCTCTTTCTCTTATCTTTCGATAAACGATCGAGGGCCCCGCGTGCCCTGTATTTTCTTCTTCTCCGATCGTTTCTCATCCTCTTTTCACCCAAGTGGCTTCTATTCGCCGGAATATTTTCGAATATATCTCTGCTCTCTGGCTTAAGGGTTGGAGCCGATCCTACGCGTATCCTTTCGCGTGTACACCCTCGATCGTTCTTTATTTTTCTCGTACGGCATATTTTTCTTCGATCTACTCGGTAGGCTGGCTCAGGGCGGCCAAGGGGACGATGGGTCGAGGATATACCAAGGGGGATTCGTCAGTTTATTTGCGTATTGCCTGGCGGCTGAGCATCGAGCCGTTCACAGGGCGAAGAACCCGACCGCTACCGCTTATCGGTGCTGAACCTTGCGTTGAATTTCCATCCCCCGCAATTTTTCCACCCCCGCTTTTGTTTGGAAAGCCCGGGCAACGAGCAACATTTTCGAAAAGAACAGTCTTCGAGGATGTGAGTTTCCGTCCCGAGCGAAGAAAGAAAAGAATCGGGCCACCTTGTATAAGAATCTACGAGTGAGTGGATCAAAAAGAAAAAAAAAAAAAAAAACCGCGACCCCCGGTGGAAATCGGTCCATTCGAAACCGCGATAAGCCTCGTCGCGTACTCTTTCTCTCCTCCGCCTAGGGGTGGAGATTCGTGGGCTGAGCTCCCAGAGCGACCATCGATGGCCCTTAATCGAGCGATCCGCCGCCAAAGTGATTTTTATTTTCCACGAATCTTGATTTATACGGGAAGGCTTTTCGCCTCCGACCCTGGCGCGACGCGACGCGACCAGGAATAGCGTCAGGGGCGAAGGGGAAGCTGAAGGGCGAGAAAGAGAGATCGAAGGCTGCAGTTTCACGCGCATACGCGTGCGGCGGCTGCGGTTGCCTTCACCGAGGGGTTGCCCTACGCGTTATCTCTCCGTTACGCGTTGGCAGGCATATGGCTGGTCGGCCACAGGGAACGGAGAGGCGGCGAACGGCCGGGGGACCGGCTCATAATTTTCAGATTTATGTACAAATGTTTCTGGCGAAGCGTCCGACCGGCCGTTTCTTTCTCCCTCTGTCGCTCTTTTTCTCGCTTTCCCGCGAGCGGGGAAGATATCTATCGTAAAGTTTCGCGGAATTGAAAAATGCTTTCGAGGCTTTCTCGCCCCCGAGAGCACACAAAACGAGGGGGCGAAGCGTCAGCCGACGACGGGGATGACGTATCGTCCACGGAACGCGATCCACCGAGAGCCGCCTATCTTTCCGGGATAAATGATTCCTCTCGCTAACACGCGTCTGTTCCTGCTCGTTCTCCCGTTCGGCTCGGCTTATCGTTGAAATTTACCCGACGCTGACCTCGTTTGTAACTTTCGCGAACCCTATAATCCCTATATACAATTGAATTTCGCAATTCCCGTTTGGAATTGAAAGGCAGACGAAGAGAGGGTATTTGTATACTTGAAAAGAGCACGCACAGACATGAGAAGCCAAAACCGCATGCGACACTTCTGCCCGCGTGTTACGCCACACGCTACGCGTCTGACCTTGAGCTAACGAGCGGCGAGGAGCGCCGTAGTAGAAAAAGAGTCGCAAAAAAGGAGATTATTCTCATTCGTAGTCAGCCATCCGACGAACCCAACCAGTCGGTCGGAATAGCGCGGAAAAGAGGAACGTTTAGAACCGTATAAACAAACAATTTATTCGTCGCAGCCACTCGTTCGCACCTCGTTCGTCGACTCGCGAGTTTCGTCGAAACAAATACGAGCGAGGCATCAAGCGTGAAGTCATCCGGTTCGTGAGTTCCCCTAGGCGATTAACAGCTACTCCTTCTATCTGTACAGTTCGCTCTCTCCTTCGTCGGTTGCTTTTCACGCTAGGCCACGTGCTTCTCCTTTTTTTCTTTTTTTCGCGATCAGGCTCGCGCTCGCGAGCAAGCCGCTTCGAGGATCGAGCCGGGGCAGTCGTTCGTCTAAACGGCCGGTTATCTGGCCGGTTGATCGGCATTGTCTTCCCTCGGCAGGCCCGGAAGCCATTCAGAAGCGAAATAGAGAAGGAGAGAGAGAGAGAGAGAGAGAGAAGATGAGGGAGAGTCTGGCCGCGCGATGCGGACTCCGGCACGATCGGGCAGAAGCGAGAGGCTGAGGAAACAATTTAGCTCGATCAACGTTTCTAGCCGGAATCTCAGGCGTCGTCGTCTAATTAAACCGCTGTCCTGCGCGGATATAAAGTCGGAGGTTATCACCGGCGCGCGGTATATCTGATCCCCGGCCCCGGGCTTAATCCGACTGTATTTCCAGCCGGAGCGTTTTAACCGGGCCAATACACACGCAGCCCACGGACTGCGCGTGTACGTATTTACGCGAACACCGGCGAGTATATGGTACGAATAGAAACTCGGGTAGTCTCATTTCCTGTCTGCGGGGGTCCCGCAGGGGATACATAATTAGCTGGTTCGCCCGTTCGTCGAAACGTCGACAAGACACGGGGAGGGAGAACGTAAGGAGGCCTTTCGTCGCGAGCGTTCGCCTTTTCCTTCTGCCCGAGCACGTCGCTGCTTGTGCCGTGCTTATCGATTGCTCTTGGAAAATTATCGTAAAACGGAAGCGTAAAACTGGTGGGCGTCGAAGTGGGGTTAGGAAGAGGCGTACGTCAGGCGTCTAGCGCGTTACACGACGAATTTCCACCGGTCGCCCCTCGGAATTGAAATTATTTTTCAAGGAGAACTCGCGCAAATCCAGGGGTCGACACGACTCGGTTCGTTTTCTTCCCTCTCGTTTAATTTCCCGGATCGACTCTCTTTCTCTCTCTCTCTCTCTCTCTCTGTCTTTTTCTCCCTTTACCGGGTCGGTTAGGCCAGTTTCGCATAGGATGAACTCGACCGCGAGAGTATTAAAGGCTCGCTGCGCGAGAAGACTTACAACGAGAAATTAATCTCAATCGTCGCTGGCCCTCGGCCCCGTCATTTATCACGACTCGTTACCGGGGACGAGCGCCGGAATCCACGGATTGATATGAAGTTAGCAACGGTAGTCCGCGCCCGATTGTGTCGTGACTGCCGCTGAGATCTATTAGTCAAACGGGGCCGAGTGGCGAAACGGAAAATGAAAGAAGTAACCTGCTGGCTGGCGGCGTGCGCCCTTCTCGACAACGACCGACACGTTCAACAGACTTCAGAGGGGGGAGAAAGCGAGAGGAACGCGTACTAGAGAGAAGGAAGAGAGCGGAACGGACCGTGAAGAAAGGAGGAGAGAGAGAGAGAGAGAGGGAGGAATTGGAATCGTAGATAAAAGGGGCTGGAGCGTAAGGTTGATTCAATCGGAGCGCCATGGGTGGGCTTTGACGCGTACGATATCGCTGTCGCAAGTACATGTATACTCGGGAAGATCTTCCTTCGATGACAATGAACTCGCATAAACGACGCGATTAACGCGGTATTGACAGGCTCTAAGCTCGCAGATCAAGTTTGCATAAGTACGAGGTCCACCGTTTAATCTCTTGCGCTGGAATGACGTGCCACGCAGAATTTTCGTCCCAAATTGCAACATTTTCTCAGGTTTTAAGTATATTTAAATTTTCTCAGTTTTAAGTATATTTCGACGTAACCGAGACAAGACAAATGACAAGTTTATTACTTCTTAATAATTTCTATCCAATGATATCACACCGACGTGTGTTCAAAAGAACGAGAAAGCGACGAATTATTGTATACGGTTCGGTCACTCGTTATGGTCCGCGAACCAGTTGCCAGCGCAAGGGGTTAACGAGTTTTCAAGGACCATAACGAGTGAACCGTATACAATAATTCGTCGCTTTCTTGTTGAACTCGTCGGTAGGATGTGACTGGATAGAAATGATTGAGAAGTAATAAATTTATCATTTGTTTCGCCCGTGTATTTGGTTGTACTTAAATATATTTAAAAATTGTGAAAATATTGCAATTTTGGGGACAAAAAAATTCCCAACGTGCGTAGCAAGAGGTTAATCGTCAAACGTGTCAATTCTCGGCTATAAATTCAGGAGAAGGAGAAATTTTCCACTTTCCTACAACTCTCTCAAATTTGCATCGTTACTGGACGAATGTGGTAATTTAATAAACGAGCAAAGAAACGTTAACGAGCGTCGAGAGGTTATGCAACAGTGAGACTTGCCGCGAGTCCGAACGTCTCATTCGACGAACGATATCGATTTGATCGACGAGTAGAAGAGGAACTGGAATCCTTGGAATCCGGTGATTGAATCGGTCCGAGAGCTCCCTCGAGTCCGAGTGGTCGCGCGCAGTTTGATAAATGCTGTCCGTCTGCCGATACGTCGGATAATATTTGCGAGCAGATCCGGTATAGAAATCGAAAGGCAGGGGCGACTGGGCCGAGTGTAATTCGATTCCTTCCCGACCCTTTATTCCGTTCGTCCGGAGAAGCAACGTTCTGACACTCGTCCCGGTGCCTTCTCTCCATCTCCGAGCCAATTTCTGCCTCCGTCCCTCCGCCACCGACTTCTATCTTGAATTATGTTTCTCATATTTTCTCCCACCACCGTCTCCGAAAACCTTTCTGCAGCCACGTGAAAGTACGAGAACAAACGTGTTTCGTGGAACGAGCACTTTTACCCTTGGCCGAAGAAAGGTACCGCTGGAGAGCCGAAATTCGTCGAATATCTTTTCAGTAACACGATCGCCCAGCGCTCGACTGTTTCGTTCGTAATTATCGAGTTGACGCGCTGGCGAAATAAGGAATATCCTCGAAGGACGAAGTCTCGGCTTCGCGACACTCGTTACGAGAGGGAACCCCTTTCGCCTCGAATGTCACGCCGCGGCGCAGCTAGGGTGGCGTTTTCGAGATCGCGAGCTTTGGCTCTCGTTACCTAAAACCCCGCGCCTCCTCTGCCTCTCGTTTATTATTTCGACTACTCGGCGGAAATTTCAGGGACAAACGACAAACGTTTCGTCGTTGGAGCAGTTTCAGGCATCGCCGACCAACCGTCATACTCGAAGCGTCGTTTGTCCCCTTTCGGGCTTGGACCGGCGAAGCTGTAACACAATCGCGCCTCGGATTCCACGGGCGTAATTAAAATTACGACGGCGTCGGTCAATCGTCGTTCGGTCGACTCGAAGCGGACCAGCGGCGGAAAAGCCGACGGGAGGGGCGGACGAGTATCGACGTTCCCGTGGATCGTTTATCGAAAAAGCCGCGGCAGCGTGGACGCCGGCATACTTTGGCCAATTAGCCCGGCTCTTTGTCCTCTTGAAATTACAACTGTTCCCCGTCATTATCGGAACGCGCGTCACGCGTGCACGATGCTTTTGATTTTTCGGCAAAGTAACAAAACACGGGGGCAAACACCGCACGTTTCAACCCGCCCGTTTCAACCCGATTTCCAGCGGCGGAAAAAGCGTTGATTAAAAAACGCCCGCTTGGAACGCGTGGTGTACGCGTTTTTCAATTGCACCAATGTATACACGGCGCGAGAACAGCGGCCGTGGTCGATCAGGAATCGCAGGCCGCTTTCTTCGCGTTCGAAATACGCCTGTTAATGAACTCCCGCTGGGCGGGTCCCTCGTTCCCCGGGCATCGGGGAAGGAAGCCCCGCGGTGTTCGTCATTAACGAATCAAAATTAAAAGTAAAGATCTGGGCGAGGAGCATCGTTCGTTCGGTTTATTAGCCGCGTTACGTACTGTACCACGATAATGGATACGACGAGGATTGATACGGTTCAATCATCGACCCGAGGATACGGTTCCGTCTAAAATAGCTGCTTTCGATGCGGAGGGGAGGGCTCCGTGTTCCGCCTTTGTAGCCCGTCTTCGTTCTATTATAGACCGAAGAGAGACTCCCGATCGATTCATCCGTTCCGAGTCTCAATAAGATTTACAGTCTCGTGGCACAAAGCCTCGTCGTACCTTCTGTGAATTTCACGGTGCCTCCTTAAAATTCACACTCGTACGCCGAGCTAGCGAACAACCAGCGGCGGCGAGTTTTCCGAAAACATCGAGAAACGGTTCGCGATGTACAAAGAAGACGCGGCGTAAATTCTCCGTTTTCCGCGAGCACTCGCAGGAGCAGAACGCAAGGGTTTGTGAAGCTGGATGAAGGAAGGTGGGGGGGGGGGAGGGGCGAATGTTCGCTAATTATTCGCGACTAGAAACACGGCTTGGCCGCGCTCGGCAAGCCGTAGGCACGCGTAATGAAATCCATGATGTATTAACGCCGGCTTAAAGGCTACGCGAGCGTCTAGATGCCTACTCACGCGAGGCTAGGCAAACGCGCGACTAAACGCGCGCCGGTGCACGTAAACGCGCACGCAAACTGCAAACGCTCTGTGGCCGGAACCGTGAAGACGCCGGAGTCGACTGACGCTGTACCCGTAATATTCGACTAATTAGAAATTTAATAACCCTGCTGCTTGGCTGCTTGCAGTATTACGGCGACGTCCTGACGAATCGACTTTGCCTGCCTCCCCCCTCCTGCCTCTTTTCTCCCCTAATTTCGAACAGTTTTTTTTTCATTTCTTCGCCCCGACTCTTTTCCCTAGACCCTTTTCTCCGGCATCCTCAACCCCGTCCCGAAATTTGCCGGACCGGCGACTAAACGGAGGCCAGGGCCCGCAACCGAAGGCGGATCGAGATACCCATCGGTCGTCTTAATCGACTCGTATTACCAATTAAAATTTAATTATCCTCGGAAATTAAGTCGTTGCAATATCGAAGGCGCGCGAGCACCGCTACGATTCGAACGCCGAAAGGGGTGGTTACTTGCTGGCTGATAGGTACATCGCTAGCGGATAGGACGTCTCTGCGAAATTTCCACGTCTCTCTCGTAAAATTAGTCGTCGAACGAGCCGCGGCGAGTTCGTCTCCCGAGCGACGAGATATCTTGCATTTTGTAGTCGTCTCTCGAAAGCCTCTCTCGTGGAAAGGGAAACGATGGAAGGCGGTGAGCGAGAGGGAAAGAAGGTGGAGATCCTCGGTTGTTCTCCTCCATTCCGCTTAACGCGGCCGTAACTTATCGCTCGTAGACGCACGGTATTTCTCTCCGGCTCTTTGAAAGCATTTTCTCATTAAAAAATTAAGGTTCGAGGGGTCGGGAAGGGTGGCAACGGTCGGGGAACAGCGGGCGGGAGGGTGTCGGGGGTGGGTGAAGGTCTCGCGGGTTCTCGCGCGGGGCGACAGCCGCCGGAGGAGAGAGCGGTTTGCGGCGGGGGTGGTTGGCGGTGGGTCGGTAAGTGCTCTGCGGCTCCCAGATGCGCCCAATATTATGTTTAATGATATTAACTTCTTACTTAATGGTCCGCGGTTCGATTCGAGGTGCGAAAAGGCGCCCTCGGTCCGTGCGGCCTGCCTCGATCTGAAAAAAAGAAGGAAGAACTATACCCAGGAGAATAATTTCCAAGACCAAGATAGGAACATCGGGGGGTTCGGTGATGAGGGTTTGCGAGGAATAACTAATCGCCCGGGGAACACCAATTTCCAATTACGTTGCGCAACTCTTGGAAAATGGATTCGTCTAAATCCTCGAGAAATTCGTTTCTTTCGACAATTCGTTGCTCTCCTTCGTAAAAACGCTGACCGCTGTCTTTAACACGTTCGCTAACAGATATGTGACGCATCGATCTCCATTGAGAGTCCATACATATGCGATGGCAGTCAATTTTTATGTTCTTTTCTCAATAAAAACGAACAGAATTATCTGCATATATGGCCCAGCGTCACGTATCTGTGTTTCACACATTGAGAAGCTAGATTTGCATTTACTCATTTACCAAATTTTAATAAAAACCTGTAGCAAATTTTGTAGAAATTCGGTATATAAATAATGGGTTGTTGCTTCTCTTCTCGATCTGTTCGATTTATTACAATTCGACGGTATGATAAACTATCTGTTCAGGTCGTGTTGGTGATTGAGAATGCAGAATATAATGTTACCATACCGTGCACCATAAATAGAAATATTACAAAGTTTCTCGAGCTGCTGCACAAGTGAACCCGCGAAAGGCTCACTGTTACAGCTCAACGAGCTTTCGTAAAATCAGTAACATTCGAGAAAACCGAGAAAGTGGAAATAAAAGAGAGGCGTTCGGGACTTGTGAGCAGATTCGCGAAACGAGTTGCTTTCAAATCGACAGTGTAATACGAGAAATTCGCGGTTCTCCGAACGTGCCACGTACCGCGAAAGAAATAAAAAGTCTAGGAAGGGCCGGTTTTACGCGAGAAGGCGCTATCTCCCACAGCTCTGCATGGAAAGGAAGAAAAAAAAAAATCGAATTGATTAAACGGCGATAATCAGATATAATCTGTGACCGACAGAGAGACCGGTACTTATCTTCCTACGCGATTGGCTCGAACCGAGACTAGAATAATTATTTAATTAATGGCCAGCGCACAAGCCGAGTCCACCTCCGCTCTGGCCGATACGTCGCCACTCGTCGGAATCGATACTGAAGCTTTTACCCATCTGCTTTGCTGCTTGCAGGCTTCGCGAGGAAAGAGGAGACGCTGAGAGGGCACTCGCGTTGGACCAAAAACCCAGGGATCTGAGCTCGCACAATGGTAAGATAAATACGCGTACGCTCGTTTACCGTAATTATAGTAATCGGCCGATAATACACAGCGAATAACGCCGAGTCGTATTATAGGTCGAGCGCCATTACGCGGACGATGAATCCTTCTTCTCCTAGCGATTCCCCGTGATTCGAGGTCGATCGCAGGTTTTTTCGCTGATCCTTCGTCGGTGGAGGAGGATGCTTTTGTACTTTCTTCCCTGATAAACAACAAATTCTGATGTGTTGTAACGTGCGTTCGAAATTCCTCGAATCGAATATAAAACTTGAACGTTTTTATATTTATACAGGCTGGTCACTGATAGACTGAATGATATGAAACAAAAATAACTTTCACAAAGACCTGTTTCTTTCATTGTTTATTATTTTATTTGGAAATATAATGGATTTTTTTCAATATTTTTTTCTATAACTTACAGAAAAGCAAGATAAAAAAAGAAAAAGGATTGAAAATGAACAAGTTATGACTTTTTCAAACTCTTCAGTTTTCCAGTGGCCACCCTATACAAACTGTATTTTAACCCCTTGCGCTGGTAACTTTCGTTCGCGGACCATAACGAGTGACCGAAACGTATACAATAATTCGTCGCTTTCTTTTTCTTTTGAACCTCATCGGATTCGACATCACTGGATAGAAATTATTGAGAAGTAATAAACTCATCGTTTGTTTTGCCTGGGATATACTTGAATATACTTAAAACTGAGGAAATGTTGTAATTTTGGGACAAAATGTTCTCGACGTCGTTCCAGCGCAGGAGGTTAAACGCGTGAAAACCCGCGGGGCCAGGCCACGACGAACGAAGGAAGACCACGACGAGTTAACAGAGCGTGTCCGGACAGCGAACGGCCAGTCCCTTTCTCGATTTCTTTATTTCTCGCAGCTAGCCCGGCCGAGCGTTTAGGCGGCCTGGAGAGATTAAGTCCGATATCAGGTTACGGGGCACCGCGCGGCTCCGGCTCTTTCTTCTGATTCCCCGTAATATTTTAATCCGTTCGATCGAACCTTTTATTCTGCTGGCGGGCGACCGGCGAGCGACAAACTGGACGTTCGGTGTTCGAATCGGATCGTGTTGGAGCCGCGGGCCCCACGGAAACCTCGTGCCGCCCTTGTCTCTCCGAGGATTTCATCGTGGACGTCGAGCCGTGCTTAATCGACCGCGTTCTACCGGCGTCTGGTGATCCTCGCCTCGCGTCGAGACTCCGTTCGTTCGTTCGATCGTCGACGAACCACGTTTGGTTGTTCGCTGCGATCGAACCACGAACTAGCCTCGAGCGGATGCGTCATTCCGCTCGGCGTCGTTGGCCAAACAGTATCTATCCACGTCAGGATTAAAATGCCGGGATATCAAAATACGAAGGGAGCGGATCAACCGCTCTGGAAATTGGACGGTCTGTTCCTTCTCGTACAAACGGAGACGCGGACGGTGGACAAATAATATCCATCAATCGTTGTCGATCGAGAGCCACTCTATTCGCCGGGTGAATCGTAGAGGCGCGTGCGAGATCGTTATCGGACGCGTTACACGGACGACAGTTTCATGAGACGATCTTGTTGACAGGTTCCTCGAACGGTCACAGTCCCGTGCTGAACCTGTCGAAGACGGCGGGAAGCGGAAGCGTAGGCGAGCACTCCGGAAGCGAGGCAGAGGCGTCGCATCGTTCGCAAGACGACGAGGAGGAGGACGACAATCTGTCCGAGGACCTGGACGACGACAACGAGAAGGACGAAGGTGAGAGAGCGTGGCGCGGCCACAATAATCCGCTCGTGGAAAATTGCCGCGCGACCGGCCGATCTCCTAAGCGTCGCGCCGATCGACACGTCGACCGGGACGATCGGTCGATCAATTAAAGCCAGGTAGAGCGTGACGGTGGATTTGACGTGTGCCGAAAGTCGAAACGATGTTCCGTCCGTTCCGCGCGGCACGCATACGTAAAATAATTATATCGAATGGACCGGACAGACCGCGTTTAAAGATGAGTTCTCCGGGACGACTGGTAGGTCAGACCCTCTCATCGATCATCTCGGGGGGCCCGCCGCGGAACGACGTTCTCTGGGATTCGTCTTCCATCCGGCGCGTCCCGAACGAACCGAGGCCTCGCCTCAGCGGTTGTCAAAACTTGTCAGTCGAGCTCGAAACTTTCACCCTTTTCGGGGTTCTTCGTGCATTCGCGTCGAATTGGATCGCGTTGGTGAAATTTCACAATTGCATCCGTTTTCAAATGCAAATCATTCTCGACGAAATTCCATTTGATCGAATGTCATTCACGATCTGTCGTTGAAAAGTTTGTCGAATCGAAGAAACATTGGTATGATGTCTCTTTGTGTGTTGTCGAGAAGCGTTGGCGCAAACGAGATTCGCGCAGAACGATCATCGGCGTGGAGGGAGCACCACTGGCGGATGGGTCCGTTGGTCGTTAGAATCGCATCTTCGGTGTTTAGTTTCATTTTAATAATGAAAGATGGGTCTAGATAAAAATCTCGGCCCGTGGACCACGGTGCCATCTCGGCTGTCCTGGCGCTTCGATGCACCGAAGCGTCATAATCGCGGTGATTTCTAATCGATTTGCCGATTGTCCGCGCACCGCGCGTTAATTGGATATTCCAATTAGAGCCTGCGAGTTTTCGCCTCGGTTGACGAGAACGTTAAGGACATCTTTCTTCCTACCACGTTTCTTCTTCGTACGTCTTGTATCTCGTACGAATAAAAATAACAGTAAAAAGAAAATCACCGAATCTTACAGTGAGTAGAAAATTTTAAGGGAATACGAAATTCACGAAACACACTATAACGATCAGTGTATGGTGTCACGTGATTGTCAACGCTAGTGATTGATTGCTTCACGTTTATATTCGTTATTCTTTACAAATTTATAATTACCAATTATTTATTTATTTATCTCATATATAAGGGAAAGTCTTTTGAAAGAATTCAAAAGTGTATTAAAATGGCAGTATACTTTAATTGTAAGATTAAGGTATTAAGAGACTAGTATAAAATAACATCTAAATATCTAACGTGAAAGAAAAAAGCGTACCTGTAAAAAATACAGTACGTTACGATGTTAAGGAAGCGACAGATCTCTGGAAAATGTGTTGGATAAATAAAAAAAAACGTTTAATATAAATAGCACTATATATGCATATGTAACTGTTGAGCTAGGTTTCCACTACAGTTAAATCATATCATAAGAAATTAAGAACGAAGGTCGAAAAAAATTCTGATAGTACATCGTTTTCGCGTGTCCCGCGCTGTAATTATTTTCTTTTATGTACAAAGAAGAAAATATCAGATTTCATAAATTTTTAATGGACCTTGTCGATCTTCGTGGTAGCCGTTATAGTGTCAAAACCAGAAAAAAAAGTAAATGGCACTCGAGTGAATTAGGATTGAGAAGGAGGAGGGGGGGGGGGAAGAGAGAGTAAGGATTGCAGAGTAGAATTAGCGGGCCCCTAAATTTCGGGAAAGACACGAGTTAGACGTATAAATTCTGGTGGTCGTGTACCGGAGAGGGAAGAAATTCGTGTCTCGCAGCGTGTCGTATACATGGGCTACATCCTACCTATGGTGCTCGCGGTGATCGAAGTAGAACCCCATCGAACGCCCGTGGGAGTGTACACGCCCGTGGAATGCAGTTCTGATTTAATGAGACGCGCCGCTATCTCGCTCTTGTTCCTGGAATCCGATCCACCGCGATTCGCTCGTTTCTTAGCCGACTTCCTGGAGATTTCGTCCGATTCCTTTTAACTCCTTGGCCGGGGAGAGACTCGCGAGCCTCGCGAAATCTCTCGTCGCCGCGTTTTGCGAATTCGATGCGGGGAATACGTTGCCCCTTGGCGTCTCCGACGCAGATAATTGTAATGGGTTTTCGAGCGGGGAACGAAACGGCGATGAGACGACCGTCGAGAAGAAATCGAGAGGAAAAAGGGCAAAGGAAGAAAGGAAACGAAAAATAAGAAGAAAGGAGGGAAGAGAGAGAAAGAGAAAGAGAGAGAGAGAGAGAGAGAGAGAGAGTGGGGCGACGAGAAGGAGAAACAGAAGAGTGGAAAGGTTTGTGCTATCAAAAGGTGCCGGCGGATCGGCACCGAAGGCAGCCGTGCGAGCATTAAATCGGCCAATGGCAATAAGTAACCGAATGCCGTGGCGTTGTAGGTGCGCGCTGATAATTAAAAGACGATACAATAAAGCACGTATCATTGGCCATAAAGCAGCCGGGGCTAAAGCCCACGGTGTGGGCTGTAGGAGCGCACGGACCGGTCACTTAAGCTCCGTAGAACCCACGCAGACGTCTTGTCTCGCCACTCTCCGGACCTCTTTGGCAATAACCATAAGGCATCCTTTATTCCGGCGATTGCCGATCTACGGATCCTTCCACGCTGGCGCACAGCCACGCTTCCTTCCTTCCCTCCCGGCGACGAAAACCATGCTTCCAGGCTAATCGTCGATAGAGAGAGAATAACGAGGCGACGAATCGCGACCTCGAATAGAAAGCAGAAAAAGAAGTAGTAGAAACGGGGGAAGAACGTGTTCGATCGGACAGATCGGCGTCCTTCGTGGAATCTCGAGGGTTTTCCATCGAAATTCTCTACCCGCGGCGCGATAACGGAGGATAAATCGCGCGGCTGGAAACAAACGACAATTCGGTGTGCTCGTCCTGGTTCGCCCCGCGGTGCCACGCACCACGGGCCGGCTAATCGCTCGGTGGAGTGCCGTTTTAATTCGCGAATTTAATTCGTCCGCGGTGACGTTAAATCAGAGACGTGGCGAAGGGTAACAAGTAGTCGTCGCGGGATTACGACTCTGGAACACGCACGCGTTGTAAGTCTCCTCCTCGAGAGAGCGGCCCGCGCGAGCCAGACCTCCCTCGAACGTTGTTCCACGATCCTTCGGCGAAATTTATCGGCGACGCGGCTTCGATACGCGCACTCACGCCAGACAAAAAGTCACAAAGAGACGGGGCTAATAGGCGAGTTCTCGTTGCCGTTCGTTCGCTTGTCTGATTATTACACGCGTATTCTCCTGTACGCTGCTTACGCTTCACAGTTCGTGGATGATCGAGGTCGACTTAATTGTTAATTGACGAATGCCGAGACAATTTCGAGTGAAGTGCAGCCAAAATCCCGCGTGTATCAGAATTGATACACGATGCAGGGTACCATTTCTGCGAAATATGTGAAAATTCGGTGTTTTCTAGCTTTCTGAGAGCTGGAAATTTACTTACTAGTACAATGAATGTTGGAAACATATTACGTAACAAAATATATTATGCAAAAAATAATTTTATTCATATTAAAAATGTACAAAAATAACGAGAGAGTTTAAGTATAAAGCAAAAACTTCATTCGGCGTGCAAATTTGATACACGCGTGGAAAGACGATCATTGACTCGCGTATGATACGCGATTGAACATTTGTAGAACGTTTCGTGCTATAAAAAGTATCTGTTAATACACGTATTCTTTATTTTTCAAAGTTTTCTTGTCAAGTTTTACATTTTATTTTCACAGTGTCAAATTTTTGTATTTACGTGGAATGTATGAAACAAAATTGGGCAAAACGTAATCTGATTAACGATTATAATTAACGGGGAATTACAATATTAATCACGATTACTGATTATCAACATAATTAGTAATGGATAAGGATAAGGAAAGTAATCAAGATCATTAATCACAAAATAATTACACTTTTGTGATTGTGCCAATAGGTCATTTCTATCAATAATACTGTGAAAATTATATATTTATTATAACTGTTTACAATTTACATAATCCTACAATTTTATCGGGATGTAAATGTATGTTCAAAAAATTTTCTATCGATTCAAAATCTTATATGTTATTCGCACAATCTTCTGTATGACTCGAATATGAACTTTCCGAATGATTAAAAATTTTGAGATTTTTTGATACTCATTCTTATATCAAAAATATACCGGAGGATTATAAGCTTTAACAAATTATTCTAAATTCAACAATACAGATATTATTGTGTTGGACAGCGAAGATATTCTCTCTAGTTTTGATCTATTAGTGAGTCTACTATTCAAACTGCAATTAATAATAACACTTAGTTACGTCAAATAGTACAACTCTAGGTGATTAACACGTTTGAACATTTTATAGCAATTGCAGATCGTAATAAAATGTAAATTAATCACTTAATGATTTAAAAATCACTGATTAACGATTACAAATTACAAAAATTAATCAAAATTACTGATTTATTTTAATAGTGATTAAGTGAGTAATGATTACTATTTAGTAATCGATTACAGACATAATTGGTTACTGCCCAACTCCGGTATAAAATTTAAGTATTATGGCATAGCAATATTTTTTATGTACATTGTACATAAATACATGAGACATCGTGGAGATTTGGTTTCATCTGACGAAAATTTGTTTTCGTAACATTAATATTCTTTACGTGTGTTTTATTATTCATTATTCTGTTCTCAACTGAAATTTGATTCAATTATTTAGTCCCTGTATTATAGAGAGCACGTTAACACGATAGTTTCTTATCGTATAAATTTTCCTGTGTGTGTAACGTGTCATAACTATGAACATATTCTATTAAATGTACATATTCTTGAGAGAAAAGATAATATTTGATGGTTTATTTATTTTTAAAATTCTTGACAATCTTGTTGAATGTCTCGAAATATTATTCTATTTAAATTGCGTTAAATTTGATGGATTTTAGATCACGCAATTATTTTCGCTTTATAAACAATATAATTCCGTCAGTCGTCTTTGTATCAATTCAAATTTCTTCAGTTTAATATCTCTCCTCATTCATTCAAGACACCCATCTTCATAAACTTCATTAACTAGATAGTTAATTTGATAAGTAGAAAGTTAATAATCTTCGCATAAAGGTGTCGGTAATAATAAAATAAAACATGAATAACGATAATAAAATAAATAACTTGAAATGTCTAATAATAATAAAATCTTTGAAATTGAAATTGGTAACAGGCAATGAACATTCAGTAAGGAAACCTTACGCGAATCAATCAGCGGATGATGAGTGACATTCGATCGAATCGAGGAATCCTTCACGTGTGTGGATGATATTTTTCAGATTTGTCGGACGTGCCAGAGAACCTGCCGCTACCCGCGCCGGGATCGGAGAGTCCTCAGGCCCTGAACTACTCGCAGATCGCCTCCGCGGCGGTGGCAGTTTCACAGGGAGGCCAGGATCCCTCGGTCTCGAGTACGGAGACCCTGCTCAGGAATATCCAGGGCCTGCTCAAGGTCGCGGCCGACAACGCGAGGCAGCAGGAGAGGCAAATCAACTACGAGAAAGGTCAGTGGCATGGACTTTCTTGACACGTCCCTAACCGAGACTGTTCTTCACACAGTTTCGTTATCTGCCAACTCTCGCCAACTATTCAACTGGCTGTGACGACCCTTGATGCTATTATAGAAATGTATTATTTCCGATTTATTGGTAGAATCATTGATGTTCGCTTGAACTGTTTTGTCGCTTTTCGGTTTATAAGTTACAATGTTCCGTGTCTTTTCCGATCCTTCGAGTCCTTCAGCTGCAATGAAATCTTATTATTTATAGGGTGGAACAGTTATCCCAGAGTATTAGTGTATTAGAGTATTAGTTATAAGATGGAACAGTTTTCCTAGAGTCAGGGAAAATTAGGGACAATTAGAATCAATTCTCTGTTGTCACAATCCTGCCTAAGCCGATAATGTATCGGTCTACAGTGCAAAATATTGTGCAAGAAGTTTGTCATCGTTGTAAATTCCTTTGTCTAAATGGTATCATGCAATATATACATTATTAGTATTTTTATCCCATATTTGTTGGATTAATTAAGAATATACATCCGAAAGAAACAACATTCTCGGATATCACTTGCGTAAACAGATACGATCGTCATTCCAACCACTTGCGCTGGCAACTGATTGCGGACCATAACGAGTGACCAAACCGTATACGATAATTCGTTACTTTCTTTGTCTTTTTGAATTCGCCGGTATGATATCACTGGATAGAAATTATTGAGAAGTAATAAGTTTATTATTTGTTTTGCCTCGATTGTACTTAAATATACTTAAAACTGAAAAAAATGTTGCAATTTTGGGACACAAAAAAATTCTCGACATGCGTGGCACATCATTCCAGCGCAAGGGATTATGGAAATTAGTCTAGAGTTAAACGACATTAATATCCATCGATTCTCCCAAGATTTTCCCTTCTGTCCGTTTGCTTTACTTTTTCGTTGACTCCTCCACTGACAGTCTTCGTTCGACATTCAACGGCCACTGCCGCCGAATCAGCTTCGCGATGTCGACGACAAATTCAAAGTAATAACGCGTTACTTCTCGCGAGCGATTAAGGTTCAAGGATCCACAGAAAGAGTTAGAATCCACAGAATTTAAACGCTGTAATTTCGCCTAGCTCTATCCCGAATATGTCGTTACTGTTTGATTCTCGGTACCATCTTCGACCGGAACCAATCATTTAGAGATAATTCCGGTACTTGCTTTTCCACGATTTTTATTGAAAATCTCCTCGTTGAGAATTCAGTCTTCGTGCAGGCTACATCTGCTGAAAAAGAAAAGAAAAAAGAAAAATTTTCAATCTCTGCAAAAAACGGTCGAGCAAAAAATAAGACCGGCTTGCAAAAAATCAGCCCGCGTGAGAGAAACTTTTATTCGTTGAAATATCGTGGTGCACAAGCGACGCGTGTCTTAAATAGGCATTGGTCGGACCGAGATAAACGCGATTAACAAGACCTCGCGGGGACCATGGCTGCCTTCGTTCTCATTAAGCGGGTGATAGATCGGCTCGTATTATTATTATTAGCGAGCGACATGCAGCGTTTCGAGACCTAGAGACATCCGCGCAAACAGCCGTGTACTGTAATAGAGATCCGCCGATCGGACAAGGACCGAGAGTCGTTCAAGTCGCTCGCACATGACGTTCCTCGCGTTTCGATGGAAATCGAAGTCCAGCAGTTTGTCCAAGATCGATCGACAAGACTTTCCTCTCCAGGCGGCATAATCGCGTGTCTAAGGAGGATTCCTGTTTCTCGTAACCGGCTAATCGCAATCAAAGACGCGCGATCGCTGAACGATCGCCATGGAAAGAAAAGGGAAATGAGGTATCCTGTCGAACATGCTCGCTCTTCATACGTCAATGTTCCGTGTACCACGAATACGCAGGTACACGGCGTGAAAAAATTTTGATAGAAACACCAAATGGCAGCGAATGCAAGGTATAAATCCTTTCTCGGCCTAGTTTTCGAGGGCTACGTGCGAGGTTTCCTCGCGTTCACTCTCCCTCGACCTCTTGCCCGCCAGGAACAAGGACACGCGACGTTAAAACCACTTGCGCTGGCACCTGATTGCGGACCATAACGAGTGACTGTATATACAATAATTCGTCGCATTCTTGTTAAACTCGTCGGTATGATATCACTGGATAGAAATTATTGAGAAGTAACAAATTTATCATTTGTTTTGCCTGGATTACATTTATAAATATACCAAAAACTGAGGAAATGTTGCAATTTTTGGACAAAAAATTCTCGATGTGCGTGGCACGTCATTCCAACTTCTTGGGCCAGCAACTGGTTCGCGGACCATAACGAGTGACCGAACCGCATACAATAATTAGTCGCTTTTTTTCTTTTGAACTTGTCGGTATATCACTGGATAAAAATTATTGAGAAGTAATAAATTTATTATTTGTTTTACCTGGGTTATAGATATTAAATATACATAAAACTGAGAAAATGTTGCAATTTTGGAACAAAAATTTCTCGACGTGCGTGGCACGTCATTCCAGCGCAAGAGATTAACTTCTTGGGCTGGCAACTGGTTCGCGGACCATAACGAGTGATCGAACCGTGTAGTTCGTCGCTTTCTTTTTCCTTTTGAACTCGTCGGTATATCACTGGATAGAAATTATTGGGAAGTAATAAATTTATTATTTGTTTCACCTGGATTATAAATATTAAATATACTTAGAATTGAGAAAATGTTGCAATTTTGGGACAAAAAGTTCTCGATGTGCGTGGCACGTCATTTCAGCACAAGACATCAACCCTTTGCGCTGGCAACTGGTTCGCGGACCATAACGAGTGACCGAATCGTATATAATAACTCGTCTTCTTTTTGAATTCATCTGTATGTCACTGGATAGAAATTACTTAATAAGAAGTAATGAATTTATGATTTATTTTGCCTAGTTTACATTTAAATATACTTCTTAAAACTGAGAGAACGTTGCAATTTTGGGACAAAAAGTACTCGACGTGCGTGGCGTGTCATTCCAGCGCAAGAGGTTAATATAATCCGGCCGAAACGTAAAGCCGGTCGTTTAATTGCCCATTAACCGTTTTACAAAGTGTCGTTTCCACGGTCGTCGAAGAACGCGCGTTCGCGGTCGCTTAACGATGTTGGAGCCGGACGTGGCCAGTGCTCTTGCGTTTTTCCTCGCGGCGGAGGAGGAAAGCGGCATTCTTTCAGGCACGGTAGGTTCACTGCGCGCGGTATCTCTCGGTGGCGATCGCTGGCAAGAGGCCATCCTTTGTTTCGCGACCGGTTGACCGCGGCCGATTAAGCCGGGAGTTCAACGCGGGAGGACGTTCGACTCGGTGGACGTTTCGCGTCTCGAGGCCGACGCGTGTGCGGCAACGGGTCTTCTTCACCGTCGTCTCTCTCATCTTCGTCTTTGGCGCGCTACGCCACGGTTTAACGTCGGCTTAACGTGGATCCCTCGTGTCCACGATCATGCGCGTACCGAGAGGTGAACAGCGAACGTGTAGAGTCGATCGAGCCGGATAAAGGGGAGACCAATTCGAGACGCGGATCGGGGCGATCGTAGGAGAAGGAGAAGAGGGTGGCGATTGAGAGGAGGAGAGCCGGGAAGAGGGATGGGAGAAGGCCGATTTAATACTCGAACGAGCCAGCAGCTCGTTTTACACCAGATGGTTTTACATACGGCCGCTATCGTGTTACCGAGCTTCTCCGTATGGCTGCGTTGGCCGCGCGTTCACCGTTTCGCCGGAGTGCTCTAATACGCGCGGACGCGCGAACACGAGCGAAATCTTGGATGCCGCGCTCCCCTTTCGGGCTCGATCGCGCGTTTCTTTCGAGTACCAACCAACGACCGGAGAAACCAAGCGGATTTTCGAGGAGGAACGTAAGCAAGAATCCTAAACTTCGTTAAGTCCACCGTGAACGCACGAGCAGTCTTGCCTGCTTCTTGATGAAAAAGAAGAAAAGTGAGAGAGAGAGAGAGAGAGAGAGAGAGAGAGAGAGAGAGAGAGATGACTCACGGTTTCGTTCGGTCGGTAAGTTACACGGTGCATGGGAGGAGAACAATATGAGCTCGGTGGATGCTGGCGAGCTTGCTATCTTCGATGCTCGCCGAGATAAGGATACGAGGGGAAGCCACGGCGGGAGCGCAAAGATTGTGCGCGCCTCTTCTTCGTGTCCACCGCACGAATCCGTACACATAGAGGAGTATACATAAAACGTGCACGTGGATGAAGAAGGAAAGAGAGAAAGAAAGAGAGAGAGAGAGAGGAGGTCCGTGGCGGGCCGGTCGCTTAAGGCCCGCCGAGAGAGCGGAATAGAAAGAGGGGATTGAGTTGTAGCCGCGAGTGGAGGATCTTATGTAGATTCCTTGTAGATCGTGCACCCGATTCGATCGCGATCGGCTACCCGGTACCGGGTTAATTAAAATTGTACGGGCCGGACGTCTTTCTTTCTCGCTGCCTCTCCACCCTGCCCCGTTCTCTCCTCCTTTGTGTCTCTCCCCGTGCCCACCGCCACCCTGTTCTCCAGTGTCGCGTCACCTCCCTCCGCCGCCCCCCTCCCGCCGGCCTTTTCATCTTCCTTTTTCCTCGGCCGTTCGTTTCGAGCCAGCAACGCTCTGGCTGCATCGGCCGGCAGCGCATCTCGCCGTAAGCTCCTTCGATTTTTGGCCGCTGCCTGGGAGGCTGCTTACGTGAAATCCTATTACCGCGAGCCACGTCGCGCGACAGCGCAACCACTCTTCCCTCTTTCTCTCTTTCTCCATCTTCCCCTCCTTTTGCTTTTTCCTTTATCTCTTCTCCGTGCATCGAGCCCTGCAAGCGCACCAGGATGCAAAGGAGTCCGGCTACGCCTGGCTGCGAAGCGAGAAATCGACGACTTTTCGCGTGCACCGTCTTCGACACTCGTTGGCACGTAATCATTTGGCAATGTGTCGTAAACAAGGATTAAGGATTAAAGGATTAAGAACGTTGTTTCCTGTCGTAAATAAATCGAAAATACACGCGCCGATCCAGCTGGTGATCATCAATTTGAATCGTATCGTACGTTCTAAACACAAATGTAAAACCGCAGGAGGGTGAACTGGTCCCGAGGCACGGGATACCCGAAAAACATGTACGATCGCGAGCTGCGTTTCTCCGTCTACTATAAATAGGAAAGGTGATGGAGTAGGGGCGGTAGCAAAACGAAGACGATCTGGAAAGAATTACGATTTCTGGTTGGCTGCCCGCGTCTCCTCACCCCGTTCGATTCGCTGCTCGTATTTGCAAGCGCCGAATCGCCGCGGCGCAGCATCATTAAACGGCCGCAACCACTCGCTGGCTACCTTAAAGATCGTCCGGGGGTCGAAGGTCGCGGTGCTGCGAGCGCGCGAACAACCGGCCGCGGCGATTATTATGCTTATTAAGGTGGAAAGTAATAAATTACAGCTGGCTAATGGCGGGTCTCGTGAGAAACGCACGGAGAAGCTTCTCGATCCGCCGTTCAGATCGATTCGTCGAGGACCTTCTCTCGGCCACTGAAAACAAAACCGATCCCCCGGTTGTCTGTTGGCTGGTTGGTGTCTGGCCCGTGCGACCAGCCGCCAGGGAGAAACGTTCCCGGGGCAATAAAGCTGTTTGATTCTTAATTAAATCCGAGACCACGCGAACGAGCTAATTAAAGCAAACATCCGACGTGATGAAGCTGGAACGTTGGTCCCCGAGGTCTCGAACGACAGAGAGAGAGAGAGAGAGAGAGAGAGAGAGAAAGAGAGGGGATCAGGCAGTCGTAAAAACAGCCAACTCGCGAGTTTAGTTACCCTTGTTTCAAGGTAACGCGTGTCTAATTTGAAACTTGGTAGACGAACGAGATTGGAAGAGGCAAAAATACCAGGTGACGAATGCTCGAACTCGCGGCGGCCACGGAAATATTCGCACAGAAAGGATGGGTAGCCGCAAGTTTCGCTTCGCGGACGACGTACAACCCAGAAACGAGTGGGAAAAAAGAACGAAGGTGCCACGGATATTCGTGTGCGTACACAGTTTGCGCGATAATGGCCGCTCCGTCGGCCGATAGAGAGATAGCGTTGCTCGGGCTCGCGCGCGTGACCCAAGGGGCGGAGGGTAAGTCGTTCGCCGCCAGCGTAAAGCGTAAATCAATCAGACTGCGAATCAAACGAGAAGAAGCAACTCGCCTCGAGCGAGAAATACGACCGAAGAATACGTTGTCAGCGTGTGTCGTGCTGATTTACTTGGAATCAATGAACGAGATGAGATGAGATGAGCTTGAAAGACTTTGCAGGACTTTAGATGGCGATACACCTCACCTACGAGAAACAAAAGCGAGATAACTTGCCCTCGTTCACTATGGAAGAACCAAATCGCATCGGCAGCCTCCGGTAATCCGCTGGATCGTGTCTCGGTATCGAACTCGAGGAATTTTCATAACGAGCAGCAACAGTAGCAGCAGCAGCAGCAGCAGCAGCAGCAGCAGCAGCAGTATCGAGTCTCGGCCGGCTGAAAGAAAAAAAAAGGCGCCTTTAATGGGACACGTTGGCGCCCGGGTCAGGGTGGCCCCGTTGTTACTCGTTAATTCGAGCCGCGACCGAGAGCACGCACACACCAGCGATCCCCGGGGCCCCGATCCAGCTATTCCCGCGTGAATCCGTGGAAAGCGCAAACGAGCGTGATCCCGAGGTATGCGTTCCCTGCCGCGGTATCGACGGAGAACTCCCGCCCTTTTGTCCTTCTCTCTCCACGCTGGTACCGTGCCAAACCGGGCAGAGAAGTAGGAATAAAAACGCGAGACAATACGATGTCGCAGCGGCGCGGCCGTTGTCGGTTCCCACCTCGAGGTCCGGCTTGGAGAACGCAGCCGATTGTCAATTAGAGAAACCACGAGGGCTCGAGAGGTTTTAGCATAAGCCACCGGCCAAAAGGGGCCAGGATAAACGGGCTAGAGGCGCGCACGCATCGCCTTTCTTTCTTTCGCTTTCCTCTCCTCTTCGCCGAGGCGAGGTTCCGGTGCATCGACAGAGAGAGAGAGAGAGAGAGAGAGAGAGAGACGAGGATACACGGAGACTCGATGGGAGAGGAGGATGCTGCACGGCGTTGGTGACTAGACCGAGAGCGTTGCGAGCGAAACAAGGTGGAAAGAATTTAAGAGAGGGGTCCTGTTGGTGTTAGCGAAGCCAATAAATTATGCCTAACACGGCAACAACTGGTTGATTATTTATTTAACAATAAAAGCAGTCACGAACTCGGCTCGGGAATAGAACGAGAGCCTGACACGCTTACCTCGTGGCGTGTCAAACGCGGATTTAACTTCAGCGAGCGAATTTAACTTTTATGGCCGATTTGATCGAAGGTCTTAACACATTCGACAGCTGATAACACAGCCGTTTGCGTCATTTAATATTTCTGTTAAGTAGCCAGAAATGCAACGTTTATTTCTCAGTTCTTGGAACACAATCATTGCATTAGCGTCTAAAGCGCTGTAGTTTTCGCATTGTATACAATTAAATAAATATATAAATGGATAACTACGCTGTAGTATAAGTACAAGTAGGCTATTGAAAATTGAGGCGCATATCATTTATGTAATAACAAAAATCATTTGGTATAACAGATTTTGGTATGACGATGACGTCCTTAAGCGTCATGATCAGTTTTAACTTTAAAAATCGTGTTAGAATTTAATAAATAAATATATGTCGATTAATGAATATAGTTTTCTTAAACTCTGTCGATCTCGAAATATTAATCCTCATTGTCTTGCAATTTTTATATATCATACAGAATCGTCAGAAAACATTCTTTCAAATACAAAACGTGTAAAAATCTCGGTAAAACATAGTGTATTAGAATGTGTGAACATAATTTGCCTCGTGAATTCAGCACACTAAAATAAGAAAGAAAGTTTATATATGTAACCTCGTTTTTGAGATATAATCTTTATATATTATATCAATTATTTATTTGCTTGCTCGAAGTGATCACTTTCGGCTCGAATATGAGTTTCTAAGCTTCGTTATCAAAATTCTGATGGAAGTTGTCTGGTATTTTTCGATTAAAATTGTCTGGTATTGTTCGAATATAGTACGTTTACAATTAGTGTTTATAAACAATTAAATGCAGGACATAGTTTGTCGAAATTTATCGAAAGAATTATTATACTATATATAAGAAATAAGGAATTTAATTCTGAAACAAGATCATATTGTACATATGTTTTCTTCTTACTTCAGTACGTTGAATCCACCAGTGGAATTATGTATACATATTCTAATATACCTTGTACATAATGCATCTCAATAGAAATCATTATTGTAGTAGGCATTAATAAGAAAAGCCGAAATATTCAAATGTTCAAGTATTAAAAATCACGGTACCAATATATCGGATTTGGATATAAGAATAAAAAGAATACAGAATACCCAAATTTAAATGTCAAAACTTCGGGAACGTATAGAAAATCAATAAAGATTTGCTCGTTTTTGCTTCATTTCAGAGAAAATCGAGAAAAAGAAGGGAAAAAGTTTTTATTTTCTTTCTTCTGGTTTTCATTTTCGATTCGATGACAATCAACTCAAGAAACCAAACCGCAGTTATTACTGGAACAAATCTAGCTGCAATAAGTGTAGTCAATGTTCGATCTAACGCTTGCATTGCTGCGAAAAACTAGTATTTTAAACTAGTATATACATTAAATAGATAATATAAATGATAACAGATGGATAAAACGGATAATAACATGAATAAGTATAAATAAATAGGTGGAAAAATAAAAACTTTTTTGTTCCTCCTTTTTACGATTTCTTCCAAAATTAAGCAAAAATCGAGCAAATCTCTAAAAGACTATTTTTTTTTTATCAATTATCAGTTGTCAATATTTTGACGTTTAACTTTGGAACATCTTATATTATACAGGATGTCTCAGGACGGGTGGCATAACTGAATACAACAAGTTGAGAGAAGAAAGAATAAAATCTGTTGATAAAGCCTTCGTTTTTGAGAAAATAAAGTTTTACAGGCAATTTTCAATGAAACACGTTCAAAGTCTATTTTCTTAAAAATGAACGAACGAAAAAATTTCTACTTTATGTTTTTCACTTCTTTTTACATATAGAAATATCCTCGTGTCGATTTTTCGCCTATCTACAAGGCGAATAATCTGAAGTGTACTTCAATAAATTCTCAAAGTCGATTTTCTCGAAAACGTTCTTTTTTTTAAAGAAAAAGAATTTTATTCACGTGGAATCGCTCCTAGTCGATTGCACCACCCTGAGACACAGGAACTCTCTGAAAAAAACAGACGCAACAATCCCGCGTCTGATTGTAACGAATAACGTTCTACAAACAGGAACGAATCGTGGTGAAACGGCAACGTTATATTCATTTCCTGGAAAAGGATTCTAAGGAGGATAGCCGCGAAACGCGACAATAAACCGTGCTGCGGACGTCGTTTAAATCTTGGTTTTAACGACCTCCAGACATCGATCCTGCCACTCGATCGTCACCGATCGTTGTCGCTTCGGAATTAAGCGACAAAACGGACATCGGCGACTAACGACCCCGCGCGCGGCTTTCCGATTGCGAGGAAGGCGAGGCACTCGCAACCAGCACGATTATAAAGCGAAAATTTACGAGCATGTCGAAGCCCACGGGAGGAGATCTCGCGGGAATCTCTTCTCTACCTATCTCCTCGCACAAGCTCTGCGGACTTTGTTGCGTCGTGGATATTATCGTCACCGTCGTTTCAAGTGTCTCCCGCGATACTTTGTTGGCAAAGGTCTTCTCGCAATCGTGCGTCGCGCGCCGGTTGATTACCGATCGTTCGTTCTTCTTCTCCATAAAAAATTATCACCAAAATTGTTCTTATAAATAATAAATTTATACATTCAGACGAAAAATATAAATGAATAATCTTCTAGTATTCTAAATTAAATCCTGAAAGCAATTCTGTCGATTCAATTAAGTCGAAAGGAATCCGATTTAACTCAATTAATAAACTAATAATAAATATAAAATATAAAGGGTATGGTGAGATAAAAAATTTAAAGTTTATTTGAATAAAAAGTTGAATTAATTAATTTAAGATCTTCAATTACTATATAGTAATTTATATTATAAATATAATTGAAAATATTAAAACTTCAAATGAAATTATCTGAGAAATTAAACGTATTATCCCTAATATAGAATAATTATTTATTGAAACTCATCTAATAATTAAAATTGGATAAACGTTTAATCTTAAATAATAAATAATATAAAAATTATTCTAAATGTATATTAATATTATTATAAATTCGTCGTTAAATTAATCACAATATTGATGATACAAAAAATATAAATCTCAAATAAAATATTTAATCTCAAATAAAATATTTCCTTAAAAATTAATTTTAACATGTCAGTAAAAGGTTGAAACAAACCTTTAAATAATAATTTATTTGGACCTTTACGATATTGTATATACCTTAAAATTTTTCGTTCAAATAAAGTTAAAGAAGCAACTCTTGATATTACTATTAACATTAATAAAATATAATGAAAAACTAAAATTATTATTTATTATAACTTATATAATTTAATTTAAATTCTAAATTTTAAACACTAATATGTTAAAATAATAAAATTATTTTCAATAAGACATGTTTTTGATAAACAGGTGAATATATTTATTTTGCCTAATTCCTTACACAATATATATATATATATATATATATATATATATATATATATATATTTAAATATTAATATATTATACATATAATTAAATATATTTATTATTAATATTATACATATAATCAAATAAATATATATATTTAAATGTATTTATTATTAATATATTATACATATAATTATTACTAATTTAATCATTATATCTCATTTTCAAAAATTAAAAATTTTTTTTGAATAATTATATTAAATGCGCGACTACGGCATCGGGCCGTATTAAAAACGATGCTTCAGTATCAAGGGGAAAATACAAACGGTATATTTGCCAATTCGAAAGTTCAAATTTACGGATAACCGTTCCAACGTCTGACGATTAGAATCGAAAGTCGAGTTCAATTTAGAATAGACTTGCCAGCGAGTATCATATATAGGGAGCGACGTGAACGGGAGACGAACCGTGAAGAGAGGTGGAAAGAAACTTGACCTACCGCAGTTTTAACTACCGTTCAATTATACAGTTTGCTTTCGGCTGGGTCGTCGCGCGGGTCGAATAAAGCGTGTAATTTACCGGCAATAAAAGAGCAGTGGTAATGGCAGCGCGTGAACGAAAGAGGGAGAAGTCGCGTCGTTAACGACGCCGTTTACTGCCGCGAGGAACGAATATTTTGTTACAAAATTCTCTGATCCAGCGATCATGTTCTTCTCCGATCTGTCCAATCGTTCGTCCGGGACTCACGGCCTGCACCCATCGTCGACGAAGAGAAAAAGAAGTGACGAACGCGAGTCAAAACGCGAGAGAATCCCGTTTCGAAAGTGTCATCGTATACCGGCGAGAGATTCTCCCCACCCAGCGTGAAAGCGTTGCGATAATTGGCCCTTAAAGCACGCCCCTCGCCGCTTAAATGCATATAATCGCGCGCATTATGCGCGCCTGCGACTCTATCCTCTCGATCCGCGAGACGAGCCTGGCTAATTTTCCTCTGTTGCGTGACGTAACCGGCCGATTAGGCCAGACCGGAGGCGCGAATCTGCATCGGCGAGAAACCTTGTTTCTTTCGTTCTTCGCCGTGAATCGTCGTGAGAGACAAGTATCGCGGTGGGCAGGTGTCTTCTACCGTGCTGCTAAACCCTGGAGGGATAACACAATCACGATTGGATACGATACGATGCATGTGTATCGTGTTTAACGATTGTCGCGATTTGGAAAGATAATATCGTTACGTAGTCGATGATGACCCTACTGGCGATCGTTCTTGATTTATTACCATAAGGAATAACATTCTTTATTTATTACTAAATAGAATTGTACAAGAATCGTCCACGTGGATAGAGCGAAGATCGTGAAAATCGGCTGGCACTTATAACGAGAAGATAAAGATACCACGCAGAGTGTTACTATGATTTTTAACACATTTACGATTGTAGAGACGTTTGGCTGAATACCGCATATAACTTCTAAATCTGTGGATGTTCGTGTCAGGCTTTTCATCGTTTCTTATTCTGATATTTTTCTTAATTTCTATTAAATTTAGTAATTTATTAATTTGTATTAATTTTGATTAATATGATAAATAAGATAAATTTCTGATATTTCTTTGTTTGAATTGTACTGGAGCATCGCCGTCTGTGTCATTATTCGGATGACTCCAATTCATAAAACGCATCCGTGTAAACATTATTATGTATATCTCCTTCCATAGTAGCGATTTCTTTCAAACGGTTAATGCACAAAGAAGATATGTAACCTAATAAAAATTTGACATGAAGATACTGATAACTTTGATGTGAATAATCAATTTCTTGCCACGCAAGTGTTATTACATTCGCTTTGCGAACTTGATACTGCTATATTGACTATATTTGGATATTTACAATATTATTGTTCACTTATTTATTGAATGTTCATATATTTATTAGACAAATGAAAATTATATTCAGCCATCTGGCGTGATATATAAGCTTCGCGGCTAAAGAATTTGAAATGACGTAGAACTACATTATCGCGAATGTGTTAATTACGATTGACATAAACACACCTTTGGACGTGCGCTATCATTAGATTTTCATGGATTGAGTCAAAATGCTCCAAATTTTAATACATAAATAGTAGATAAACAGCGTGGCAATATTTATAAGAAAAATGAAACATTTATTGCTCGTTTTCATATTTATTAACAAAGTACAATCAAATTGGGTCGGCGAAACGATAGCACGCTTTCAAAGTTGCAATGTTTATTGTTTATTAAATTGCTGTGTTATTTAATAATGTGTCGATTTATCCTTATTTTCCAGTATTCTTATTCCATCCTTCTTTAAGGTACATTTTCAATTCAAATATTACCAAATTGCCTATTTTCTTCGCAGACAGCAATCACTAATTCACCACAACAGTTTTCAATTAAAACAAGCTAACCGAGATTCAAAGCTGAGACATTCTTTCACCGACACTGACGATGTGTATTGACCGCAACATTATAAATTATTTTCGGTCGAGTGAAATTTTAACGAAACGTAGAAAAGAGATAGACGTTTTAGGAAAAAGAGCAGCTCGAGTCCGATTTTACAGCTCGCGCCGTTTACGATGCACGCGATACACTTTGTTTTATGAGCGCCAGATACACTGTGGCAATCGTGGAATCGCGACGCAGCGGAAACCGATCGTCCAATATGTGCGACCACTACGGAAGAAAGATCTGTCGTTAAAAAGTCAGCCACGGGTCGTCGGACGTTATTCGATAAATGCCGCGTGATTCCTTGCCGGTGAACGTTTTACGATCGGCAACCATTTTAATGTCTCCTGCTGTGCAGTCTAGCATACACGCACGTACAGCCGGACAGGCACTCGTAATAACGATAAAGATCCAGTGGCACGTCCGTCTCGTTAGAACGGGGGAAAAAGGCGAGCCCGCGGTGGAATTACATATGCGGTTCAATGACTGTGCCACATCGATTCGCGCTCGTGACCGGCAAAAATTTCGATTATCGTTGCGTGAAAGCTGCGTCGGAGGCAGAGATAAAACGTGATATGAGGTTCAGTATAGAAAAAAAAAAAAAAAAAACAAACAAACAGGACTGTGTAAGAAATTAACCATAGTCGTCTTAAAAATAGTTTCTTTTCAAATTGATATACAGTCGTATGTGCGATAATACCAATATTCGGAGCAATTCTGCAAGTTTGTAATAGAGTAGAAAATCGCTGTTAGTTTTGCATCGATCTGATCGTTGGAAAAAGATAGAAATCGCAAGCAGTGTGAAATATAGTTATTAACGTAGGCGTTAAAGTGCGATAATGTTTTTATTATGGTTTTACTATTATTTTACAGCCAAAGACTGTATCACGAATGTGTTGTAGATCCGTTATCCTGGTTTAAAAATTCATTCGTTCGATTTTCATTTACACTATCTCGCATTAAATATTTGAACACTTCTAAATTATTGCAATATAAAATACAATTCAAATGATTCTCTTTAATTTAATTTCAACATGTACAATTAGTATTTACACATATACTTTGGTAAAAAAAAAAATAACTAATGTTGTCTATAATAATCATAAACGATCGATAGTTTTCTGTTTTTAAAATATCCCCTTCGTGGTGTAAATAATTTATTTAAGAAATTAAAAAATCTCGTTTACATGATATATAAAATATATCTCGATGACGAAAATACATACAAGTAAAAGTAGATTTAGCTCTTATGTAGCGATAATTGTCGAAGTGCGGATTTTCGAACATTTACTGGAAATTTAAAGGCACGAAATGCATACAGTGCATGTAATATACCTATAAAAATGTATAAAATATCCAAAATACAGTATTCATACTGTTATGAAAACCGTCTTTAGACTTTAATTCTTTAATGACGTAATGATACCTACATAAAAATTTTAATTTGCATAAACATCCGCAGTTTAGTAATTATAATAATGTGGTAATACCAAGAAGAAAGGAACAAGAAAGCATATGAATTCGCTAAAGTTTTATAGACGGTTTTCCTGAAGCTATTGTTTGACCATTTTATAAGTATGTTTTGATTATTACATTTATACATTCGAATGTTGATATTTTTGAACCCCTTTTCGCATGATCTCTTGATTTTACGTGAGGAAATTATTTCAAGTGTACAAAAGTGTACCATTTATGAATAATTAAAAACCTTTTTATGTTATTAAAATTAATAAGAAAACTAGAATATATGGTACTCATTATCAGGGACTGAAAATAACAGTTATGACAAAAATTAGTAACTGGAATTTGTTTATTAGTAATCTCGAAACATGAAGAAAAGTTGATTACAAATGTAGAAATATAATATAAATAGTGTTTATTTAATAACAATAATGATAATTAATAATTAATAAACAACCTTTTCTCTTCTTATCATATAATGTTGAGCTTGTATTTCAGCGATCTTTTCTCTTGCCCTTGTTCGAAACATAGTGATCCATTCGTCCTCTATTAATCGTCAATCTTCACATTTTTACGCATCGTAATATACGTTCCGAACAATAAATAAAACAGAGTAGTATCAGTACTCCTACTGGATGTTGCATTCAAGTATTTTTGCGCAATCTCAAGATACTTGTACCATTCCTCTGCTTTTCGTGCAGGTAACTTCGTCAGCAAAGGTATGAGCGTTCTGTTTATTCTCTCGCGGAACACTTGTGGTTATTAGTACATGCTGTATATTTTCGCCCTTGCAATAATCTTCAAAAGGCAGTTGATGCAAACGCTGAACCACGATCTGAAACAATTCGTCTAGGATTTCCAAACACAGCGTATTGCTTCTTTAATCGATCGATTACCTCCGCAAAATCTGTGGACTTTGTGGCATGGAACCATTTAAATTTAGTAAACGTATCAACAACTGCAAAGATATGCCGATAACTTTTTTTATTCGAGGGTAGCAAGGCCACGATGATCAATGTCAAATGTGATACGTATCAAACGGCAAGTCTCCCTTATCAATCGTATCCAAAGAAACCTTCCTGCTTCTCCCAAGAATTAATGCAATTTGGCACTATCTTTTCAACCAAAAATTCCTTCTTACGATCGCTTCTGTTTGCCAAAATGACCGCTATTTCGATACAATTTCAAAACCGGTTTGCTACTTCGAATAATCTTTAATCCTTCGAACACTTCTCGCTCTTGCGACTCGAGCTTGAACTTATAGAAAATTAGGTGGAGTTATTATATTATTTATATCAATTTTTATTTTATTTTTTTACCTTTGATTAATAATAATATAAAAAATACAAAATTTTATCCAATAAATAAATATATTTATTGAATATTTATTAATATTTTTATTATATTAACATGATTAGGAAAACAAGTAATTGAATATCCTTATATAAATTTAAATGAATTATATACTACGATATATTATAGTTATTATTTTTTCTTCAACATTCTTTCGCAACAAATTCGACAGAGTGCTCGCGATAATTGAATATTGAAGCACGAGGCTTTCTAAAGTATCCAGTTAAATCTAAAAAAACTTTGTACGTCCTTCGTACATTTCGGCTTCGGAAAATTTACTATTGCTTTAATCTTATATTCGGCTGAACATTTTCATTCTGAACGGTGTACCTCAAATATTCAACTCTTGTCTGCAAGAAGCTACATTTCTTCCAGTCAATTAACAAGTATTGACTAGCAACATTTAGTACCGATTTTAATTTTTCTATTCCCTGCAGAAAAAAATCCATGTATATGTCAAAACGACTATTAATTCTTTAAACACTGCATTTATGAATTTCTGAAAAACGGCTGGAGAGTTGCACGATCGAAACGGTACTCTCATGAATTCATAATGACCGTCAGGAATCACGAACGCTGTATACCTCATACTATTTTCTTCGATAGGGACGTGGAAGAATTCGTTCTTTGAGTTTAAGGTACTAAAAACTTTTGCACCCCTGTAACAAATCTAATTGATCTATTAGCGGCAATCTATCTTTTGCAATTTTCTTATTTAGCTGTCGGTAATCTACACAGATTCTTGTTGAACCATCTTTCTTTTTGGCTAATACGACCGGGCTAGCATAATTCGAGTGAGAATTATTCCGTTTGACAACCAAGATTTTATTTGCATATCTACTGCGCTCTTTTCTTGCGGAGACAATCTTTATACAATGGAACGTCATCTTGAAGAATTAAGCACATCTTAACACCCACTTCGCACGATTTCCTAGGTTTATAATTTTAGACAAGTTCTTTTATCGTCTTGGTAACACGAGACAAGTATAAACCATCAGCTTCCATTTTCTATTCTAAAAACGTCGGGAATTTGATTATCGTTATTATTTATTTCGCGAATGGAAATATTCCCCTCCTTCGTATTCAATTCAACAGTGTTCAGAAAATCTGTGATCAACTAGAGTGAATTCTCATTAATCTCTTGCGCTTTTTTGCCGAATCTCTTGCCGAATTTTTTGTCCCAGTGTTGCAATATTTTATATACTCTGTTTATATATTCAGTTTTAAGTATATATAAGTATAATCCAGGCAAAACAAATAATAAATTTATTACTTCTCAATAATTTCTATCCAGTGATATCATACCGACGAGTTTAACAAGAAATCGACGAATTATTGTATACGGTTCGGCCACTCGTTATGGTCCGCAATCAGCTGCCAGCGCAAGGGGTTAAATATGACGTGTTGTCTACTACTACCCCTGTCGCAAATTCTCCCAAAGTATTATTATACTTTCAGAACCGATATCGCGAAATTTTGCAACTCTATTACTTAATTTCGGTGCACTTATTTTAACATATTGATCGGTAACCTCTCATTAAGGTTAAATCGCTGTATCGACCAAAGCAATCAACTTACAGCTCGCTATCTCTTTACAACGTTTCGTTTGTGATAAATGTATATCCCTCGATAGTTTATTTGATCTACTGTAATTTTAAGCAATATGTCCATACTCCTGACATTTGAAGGCACTTGGTACTTTTATTCTTCGTAGAATAGCCTGCGGTTAAAAGATCCCGGTCCCCGCACAGATAACAACGTCGCACAGCTTTCTACACAGTTTCATTGCGGACCGCCGATTTCTTTAACTTCTCTTCAGCTCTCTTGCCTCTCGCTCTCATATTTTCCTTCATGGTTTCATATAATGTAAACTTTTCTTTTAATTCACGCACATTTTTTGCCACTATACAATACAGTTTTATTTACTTCTTCATCCTGAATTCCATCAATAATGTATTTTATTATGGCGGAATCTTCCATATCTACTTGCTTTGCGATCGAACATCTGATAAATGTACTCGTAGCACGTTTCGGTCGGCTTTTTGGTTCTTCTTGACAATTCTTTATGCACCTTATGCGCGTCCACGGCTTGCGAAAATTCACATGCCAGTGCTTTCTTCATTTTGTTCCACTTTTACAACATTTCTCGTAACTCATAAACATTCTTGCTGAACCACGTAATAATATTTTTGGCGTAAATGATCTTCTGGACATCGGTCCAATTACAAAGATCGGCCATCATTTCAAATTCTTGTAACCAATTACGAATATTCATTTTGTCATCACCGCTCATTGGTTCTTCAACATCTCGAGTTGTCAATAAATACTCATGCCTGTCAGTAGCATTCACGTGCAAGTTTTGGTCATAATCGTCATCATCGGTCTCTTCTTCTTCACTTTCTTCACCCTCTCCGTGTTCAGTTTCCAGCAGTACAGCAGCTCTCAGGCGATTCTACAGTTCACTTTTGTTGCCACAGGTTTTCAATTCATCTTCCAATTGAAGTTTCTTCCATTGTCCCTAATAACTTGCTCTAATTTATCACTATTTTTACTTGCTTGACCCATCTCGACCACGGCGTTATTTGTTTCTTCACTCATAATTGACGCTTTGTTTAATATCCGTTGCGTAGTTATGCTTCCTTTTTTTTCTTGGTGCCCCCAAAATTTGTAGAAATATAATATAAATAAAGTTTATTTAATACAAATAATGATAATAAGGCAACAAATAATTAAACAAGACGAACAACACAAAGTAACGACTCAAATAAATTCTTTAAACAACACAATTAACTCTTTTAAACAGCTCTCTCTCTCTCAACGATCTCTCACGACTCTCATCGACTCCGTTTTGCAACTCGCTCGACTGCCTTTTTTTTAAAAAAGAAAGCGCTACACGTCTACGTTGTGCTTCTTGCGTCATCATATTTATATTTTCTCATATTTCTATGATCAGCAAACAGGCCATTTGTTATAATTAAACATAACTAAAAATATAACTACAGATTATAATAACAGATACCACACAAATAATAAATTATAGGTAACCAAAAATCTTTTTCGTTGCTGAAATCCATTATTGATGAGGAAAATTCTATCTCTCATAATAGTCATCGATGATGGAAATTTGTTTTCATTGCTCATAATAATGAGGAGAACTTCTATTCGCTCATAATAATGTAGAGTGCACAGTATTGTCTCTCTGTGCTCGACTGAAACAATCCTTCGCATTTAAACATTTCAAAAACCATAGAGTTACTTCCTTACGTAAATCTGGCGGAAATTGGCGAAGGAAAAGAAACAAAATAAATTTTCTTTACTGATAACTATGAGCAATCGAAAAAAGATTCTTCTTGTGGAAGAATTTTTTTTTAAAAGAGAGTTTCTCTCATCGGTAACTATTGTGAGTAATCGAAATAAATAATGGTTATTGGCAATGAAAAAATTTTTCGAGTATTTATGATTGTTATTTGCAATATTTTAGCCAAAAATATTAATTGTTCTGATTTCTTTTTATTCTGATTATAATAGTTGCGATCCCTACTCATTATTTTAGTCACTTACACTATAATTTTCAAATAAAATAAAAACTTACCTAGTTCTATATAAACTATAGATACCGAAAATTAACGTAATAATTATTAATTATCATTTCTAACTCCGAAGTCAATGAAAATTAAGAATAAAGTCATGGTTATAAAATGGCAGATTTGTAAATGATATATATAAAAAAAAGTTAGTTGGAAATCATCCACTTTCCCTACTTATAAATACAGTTAATATTAATTTATATGTCAAACATGGCACGTGGACTGGCCAAAACATATATGTATTCTGATTACAATAATTGTGATCCCTGCTCATTATTTTAGTTACTCACACTATAATATTCAAACAAAATAAAATCTTATTTAGTCCTATATAAACTATAGATACCGAAAATTAACGTAATAATTAATTATCATTTCTAACTCTCAATTTAATGAAAATTAAGAATAAAGTTATAGTTCTGAAATGACAGATTCGTAAATAATACATATAAAAAAAAAAAAAGGTCAGATGGAAATCATTCACTTTCCCTACTTATGAACAACAGTTAATGTTTAAAAATCATAATACCATGATACATCAAACATGGCGTGGCACGTGGACTGGCCAAAACATATATGTATTCTGATTATAATAATTGTGTTTCCTACTAATTATTTTAGTTACTTACACTATAATTTTCAAACAAAATAAAAACTTATTTAGTTCTATATAAACTATAGATACCGAAAATTAATGTAATAATTAATTATCATTTCTAACTCTGAATTCAATGAAAATTAAGAATAAAGTTATAGTTCTGAAATGACAGATTCGTAAATGATACATATAAAAAAAAAAAGTCAGATGGAAATCATTCACTTTCCTTACTTATGAACAACAGTTAATGTTTAAAAATCATAATACCATGATACATCAAACATGGCGTGGCACGTGGACTGGCCAAAACATATATGTATTCTGATTACAATAATTGTGATCCCTGCTCATTATTTTAGTTACTCACACTATAATTTTCAAACAAAATAAAAACTTATTTAGTTCTATATAAACTATAGATACCGAAAATTAATGTAATAATTAATTATCATTTCTAACTCTGAATTCAATGAAAATTAAGAATAAAGTTATAGTTCTGAAATGACAGATTCGTAAATGATACATATAAAAAAAAAAGTCAGATGGAAAATGAATAAAAGTTCATATCGCATGTACGAGCCACTATGCGAGAAGGGTTTAGCACAGAGCTGAATTACTTGCGCGTCCCGATCTTCTATGTTCTTCGAAATTGAAATTCCTGCACGGTGGAAAAGCAAAGATCGACGAAGATGGAAAGAGCGGAGTGACGCGATATCGCAGGAGCGGCGGTTTCTAAGCGACGGCCGTGCAATAACTTTGCAAGATATCCTGGAGAGTCTGTTCCCGAAGGAAGGAAGGATTATCTTGAAACGCGAAAACGCTCTCCGCCGTATCTCCGGCGGAGTTCGTGCGACCAGCCACAGCCACCGAAGTCCCGCTGCTCTTCACTGCCGACCGAGATATCGAAACTATTCACCTACGATCCTACCGCCGCTTAGGAATCGCGTTCCTCCTGCTCGTCTTGTCCGATTGTCTTTGCGGTTATCAAGAACGATGCGAATGGACGTTGCTGGATTCAAGAACTCTTTACGAATTGTCTAGATAAGGAATTGATCGTTGGCGCGAGAAAGATTAGTTACAAGGAAAGTTAAAGTTCGCGTTCACATTCGGATCGATGGCAACAACATGATTGTAACATTCACGCAGGTAACATTGTGTACTCTAAAACGACGACGCTCGCGAGTGTTTGATACCATAATTATAGGAAGAGAAAGGGGAGTTGTCTTAGAATGGGAAAGCATCGGGAAGAACATATGCAACAATATTTGCTATGACTGGAGGATAAGTCATTCTCCGATCGATCGCGCAAACTATGCCCATGGCGCGGCGCCACGAATACTGTCACATTTGTAAACTCGTTGATACAATTTACGCGTCATACTTGCTCGAGTTAGGCCGTGGATGTGCAGTTCAGATGAGCTAAAGTCTTGACGAATGAAACTGTTTTAAGAGCGAAAGGCTTTCTCTTAAAACTCGATATCACAGTGCTTTATTTGTTATTGTTCTATATATTTGATCATAATTAAATTAATATATAATACTAGTAGTATAGTAATATATTGCAAATGCAAATTTTACTTGTTTAAATTTGTGTTGAAAAGTATTTGGACATTTCATAGACAGATTTCTTATGAAAATATAAATAAAATACATATGTATATGTTTCGTAGTAATTGGTTTTTTTTTATATTGACGAGTTGCTCATGTTTAATTAATATATATGGATGTATCAGTGTCGAGTGCCTTATTCTAATTCTATTGATTAATACTTAATGTTCACGACTTATGCCATTCAACATCCGTCTCATGCGTTTCGTATTTTTGTATGTATCCAGTATTCAATATTTCGATTCGGATTAGAGAAAACAAAGTCGTGATGTTATTACAAGATAGTTAAAAATTAATATTTTATATGTCATAAATAAAATTTCTGTTGAACATTATATCTATACTATCTATTTTAGAACATACAATTATATTGTAAATTCATTTATTCTGTTGATTATATTTCAATTCGATAAAATTACGAGATTTCTGCTCGTCTTGTTTTTTAATTGATGTTTCAGTGTATTAATAAATATATTGGCAATTAGTTGTTTTAATCTAAATTCAAATGTATAAGAAGAGCTTCATATTTTATTAATCACTTAAATCAAAATACATGTTCGAGTATACTAGCTTAGATTTAGATATTCGAGTAATTAGATTTCAATTTGAATAGTCAAGTTGTATATGTATCTGCTTCTTCGAATCAAAGCTCGAATTTTGAGCATTCCGAGTGTTTAAATACACTCCGAATGATACTTTAAGTACATTTAGCACCTGCGTATGTACATGATTAATGTCCGAGTGTCAGAAAAATAAAATAATGTACTTTCATAATTTGATTCATCGCAAAAAGATGATAGACGTAGATTTTTATACAAAATCATATTTTTGAGAATATAATAATTAGAAAATTATTTTGTAAATTAAACTTTATTAGAAACACTACATTTTAGACATCTTATATTATCTTTCAAAGTTTAGTGGACAAACTTTGCCAATGTGTTCTACAGGTAAAAATAAAACTAAAATGTTATGTACCAAAATGCCCGTAAATGCTTTATTCGAAAGTACCAATTGTTCTTCAATATTATTATAATATTAATAATTAATGACAAATAATAACAACAATTATTGTTGTAATATTGTTGTAATTATTATTATTATATTTAAAGAAAGCAATTTCTTGATCTTCTAAACCTTACATTTTCAGACTTCTGTTTACGTTACTTGTGAAAAAGTATTCGTTATCTTTAAAAGTAAAAATTTACAGTACAGAAATATTGATTGCAAGAATCAAAATTTGACAAAGTTGATACGAAATTCGGCTTATAGTAAAATTAATAGTCTTTCGATATCAATTCTGATGAAATGCAAATATAAGTATAAAAAATTCGAAACACATGTAATCACGCATAAGTACGTATAATTTTACGTTTTATATTGTCGTTCTAATAAAGAATTTATGGGCTTTTTGCTGACATGACATTTTCTTTCCTTATTTTTACCCGTAAAAAACACACTTTCAAACTTTGAAACTCCCTGTATATTTTCATATCTCGTATATTCTATTTAAAATTCGACACAAACTCCCTACAAATTTTTTCATAAATACCATAGTCATCTCTTTTCTGTGCCTTTCAATTGACAATGATGAATCCTTTTGTCGAATCTTCGATCACAATCTTTTCAATCGTAAAACATAAATTGAATCGCAGCCGAATCTTCGTGTGACAGATACGTAAACGAGAAAGAATTGTCGTGGCGACTGCCAATCGACGACGACGACGACGACGACGACAACGAAGAAGTTGGATAATCCGTGCGCGCGGCTTTTCGGCGAAGAAACCCGACGCCCGGCGCAAACGGCCAGTAGTTTTAGTGCGCGAGCCCGACTAGCTGCGATCTAATCCTATTTTCGTTAGATCCGTTAATGGTTAATGGGAGGCAAAGTGGTCAGCGACCGGAACAAGGCCTAAGTCCGTCTTAAATCCTGTAGGAGGGAAACCCTTGTAGCCCTTAGCCGAGGATCGTAATCCGCGCAGGATAACTATTGGCCCCTCCGTCGTCTTACGATCGAGCAAAATCGCGAATCAACGAGCGTCATCCTTCCAGCTTCGCAATCGGTTCGAACATCGCCATCTACCAACCTAAATTATCCAATCTAAATCAGAAACAACGGTGGATAACTTTCTTTAGGTTTGGTTGATCGCGGTGAGATCCGTTGGCGAGCGTCGTAGACAATTGAAGTGCCACGGAGACGGCTATGCCCGCGGGAAAGGACAAAGTTGCGAGTATGTACGGCAGAGCGATCGTTACGCGCTTATAATATGCAAGGGTGGAAACAATAATATCGTTGTTTCGGGAGAGCCCACCCTCCGGCCCGAGGAAACCCCCGCGTGGGTAAATAACGCGAGCCGCGGGATTAATCGGGATTCGGAGTCAGGAAATTTATGAAATTCGCACGCCGGTCGCGATGAACGTTCGATTCTTACGTGTAACGGTCGAGGGAATGTTACCTCGCGCCGAAAGGACGACGGAATCTCGCAACGACGCGAGTAAGTAAGAGTGAAGCTATAAATTACCGAAATAATCCTCAATGGCGGTTTATTACCGACAGAGCTAGGTAATATTTATAGAGAAAATTTTTATACTATTTTATACTATTTTATATTAGTTTATACTAGTTTATACTATTTTATACTATTTTATACTATTTTAAATAATGGATTCTTCACAATTCAAATAAAATAGTATTTCAAATAGGACATAAAATATTTTATTTTGACAATCTAAAGCTAATTATGAAAATATTTCATTTTGATAATCTAAAATATAAAATAAAATATTTTCTATTTTAATAATATAAAGCATAAAATAAAATACTTCTCATAGTTCTTAATCTGAAAATGAATTGTAAAAATGATTAACATAACGTAAACTGAGATAAGAAAAAGTAAGAAATCACAATATCTTCTTTTTAAATACAGCTATTCGCATGTAACAAAGTGCATCGTTCGAAATTTTCATCATTTAAACTGCCCCTTCGTGGACGAAGAAATTAAACAGTCTTTCAACTGGAAAACGGAATTGGCGTATTATATTTTTAAAATAATTGTTTCATGTATTTATATTTTGAATTTGCAAATCCTTATCGCCTAAATATTGCAGTAGTTCTAACTCTGCAATGTTGCCCACCATTGTCCCCAATATCGTCACTGTGTGCTTCCATAAAGGAAAAAAAATGGTACAAATAATTTCAGCGTTTCTCTATATAAAATACTATTTGAAATATTATTCTGGAAATTTGTTACAACAAATGAAATATTTTATTTTCAAAAACACATGCACGATGTAAAATAAAATATCTATTCACTACTTGCCATTTAAGATAGTATTTCGCCCAGCTCTGATTACCGAGTTAAACTGGCAAACGCCACTCCGATGTCGCTTGCCTCGTGGAAGGCGAAGAACGCGCAGAAGAGTGGCGATTAGGCGAATCCACGAGACGACGAGGAACGTTGCGTGGGCGTAGGCGTAGGTCGAACGCGGCGATATATCGATGGACGCGTGTCGGAGGACGGCGGAGCGTAACACGAAAGCTACATTATACTATTCAAACGATTGCAGGGCACGGCGGCACGGCTAAGTTGACATTGTTGTTTCTGAGGGTGGCCCGAGGCCCTGCGAATATCTTAGCGCCGCGCAGAAGCTATACCACGCGTACACGTCGTCGTACAAGCCCTCCGGGGATGTGAACGCTACACCGCCACCGCCACCGCCACCGCCGCCTCCCGTCTTCCCGCCAACCATATACTAATCAATAACCATGAATCGCTCCGGTAACAGTGGCATGCACGTTCCGTTGCACCGTTATTGTTGCCGGGCCAGAGTGGCTCGGGCTACCGTGAATATTATTATCGCCGATGGTCCTTCGCCTAGGCTCCGATTCCGCGGGGCGATAATCCTCCGACGATTCCATCCGCATCTCAACGAGTCGCGATCCGCGGCTTGCCGCTCGAATCTGAAACAATTTACAACGATTACTCCTTGAGAGTAATCCTCGATTCCCCTTTGCCGATTTTTCGAACAACGAGGAAACGAGGCCGCCATCTGGTAAATTCGTTACCGGGTGGCTAACGAATTAAACCACGCGTAATTCACGGTTTACAGAATAACTCGCGATTAAGAAACATGTAACTGTAGTATCGGGTCACGTTAAAATCATCGAATTCACCGACAATATTTCATCGACTCTAGATTTGCCCGAATTTCTATCGACAACAGTTTTAGCCGACAATGATACTGGCCGATGACATTATCATGATATTTGTTCATCACTGTTTTTCTAATGATAACGCAAGGTTAGATTAGGTTTAGTTGTATTTCCTGTTTCAGTTGATAACATATATTCGGCAATAACAGAATCATCATTTTCTGGATATGGTCGAGACATTTTTGCATAATTAACAATTTTCACTAACAATAAGAATGATTATAACTTTATTCGATATACTAGTAGCAATAGAAACCATAGCCGAACGCAAACTGAGGCAACGTCTGTGGGCGATATCCAATTGTCTAATGTCGTTGTCGATAAAAACTGTTGTCGGGCAAATCTGCGATTTCAATGGGACACGTAGTATCGGTTATTATAATTAATCTGTAGTTATATAACATATAGCCTGTTTGTTGATCATAGAAATATGATAAAATATGAATGTGGCGCTTGAAGTATAAGCGTAGGCGTGGTGCGCTTTTCTTTTTGAAAAGAACCAAGTCGAGCGAGTCGTGAGACAACGTTGAGAGAGAGAGAGAGAGAGAGAGAGAGAGAGAGCTATTAAAAGTGTCAATTGTGTTGTTAAAAGAGTTTATTTGAGTTGTTAATCCGTGTTGTTTGAATGTAACTTGTCTGATTTAATTATTTGTTGCTCTATTATTATTACTTTTACCAAATAAACATTATTTATATTTATCTCTGCATAATTGACAGGGGAACGACGACCGAGAGATACAGCCCCTCTTTCGAGGGGCGAATTTTCTTACGAGGCAGTCGTGGCCGAAACGTTTGGCCCTGAAATTTTAATGGCCGCGGGTTCGTGGTCGAATTTCAATAACTTCCTTTGCCCCCCCGTCGTACCAACCGCCTACGAAGAATTGGTTTTCACTGCTTGCGACTTGATCCCTTGATTCCTCGGAAGATGCGTGTATACGTACACAGACTCGAAAGGTTGTATTTAACAGGGGGATGATGGAAAAAGACAACGAGAGAGTAGACAGGGTGATGGTTAAACCGAGTCGATTCGAATCGACCCGGGGAATGAGCGGCGGAGTTGACGTACGCGTCGACGACGATCTCTAATAAAGTTCAATTATCCCCGGAAACGTTAGGTACCGAGGGCAAGGTAGACGAGGCAGAGAAGAGAAGTATAGAGGTTTAGGAGTGGAAGGGGGGTGGAGGTGGGGGAGGAAGGGGAGCGAGTCGAACGAGACCCTAACATCGAGACGAGAGAAAGAGAAACCGGGAGAGATGATAATCTAAACGATCGCAAAGTGGGCTGCAGAAACGCGCCGAAATTGGCAATAACAGGGTGGGAAGTGGGGTGGTGGACAGGCGGGAGAAACGGCAGGAAGGGGCTGCCGCGTAACGTATACACGTAGCGGCCGGGGCTCCGGCGCGAACTTCCTATTCTGGTTAGCATTCAAATTGAATCTTCGTGGCGGCCGGTCGTGAAGAGTTACCGCCGTTAATGGACCTCGCAAACGCTCTCAAATTGCTGGCAGACTGCTGAGACGCGCGCCCCTGCCTAATCTACCAGCTTGATTCTCCACGCGGCTCATCGCCTCCCACCCGCCCCCCTCACCGCCGCGAATCCGCCATTTTCCACGCTCTTGTCGACTTTGTCTTTTGTCTCCAGTGAAATTCTACCAACTGTACTTTACATCCCAACGCGATATCTTTTTCTTTTTTTTCTTTTTTTTTTTCATCTCTGTGTTGGAATTTGTTAATTCGTTGCGGTGGAATATTAGTTCCCAGGGTGTTACTTTTAATCTCGATTAAATTTCTGATTTTATAGACACTTGTTTAAACTAGTTCACTAGGTTTATTCTTTCTAGAACTTTCTTCGTACGTTGTACGTACCGTATAATATATATACAAAGTAAGTCCTTGAATGTACCAACGTACATATACAACTCTCACACTTTGGCACACTTGACATGCACGCGTATAAATCGACAGTTATATCCTGACACTCTGTGTCTGTACCGATTCAAAGTGGAGGAGGAATTATAACGATATTGAAGTCGGAATAGTCGGCGCGGAACAGGGATATACAGGGTGTTTCGTAAGTTGTGGAACCCACTTCGGGAGCTGATTGTACGCCTAAAAATAATGAAGAAAAGTCATATAAATATATGTCCTATCTGTCTTTGTTTATGAGATATGAATGAATTTTATAAACAGAGTAAACTCTAATAAACTAGTTTTACCAGGGATGGTATATTCAATTTTCATAATAATTGTAATTGGGATGAAGAAAACTCCCATGTTACTGTGCATTCAAGACATCAACACCAGTTTAGTTCGGCAGGAATAATTGATAAAATTTTAAAATTTTAATTGGATCTTTTTTTTCTTGATGAGAAACTAACAGGCACAAAGTACGTTGATTTTTTGAGCACGCGTTTACACGAAATATTAGAGGAAGGTCCAGTCGATATTCGACTTCGTATGCGGTTTATGCATGATGAAGTTCCGCCGCGTTTCAGCCGAGTGGCTAGGCAATTTTTAATTCAACACTTTGCAAATAAATGGATTGGTCGTGAAGGTCCTATTGCATGGCCTGCTCGTTCTCCGTATTTGAATCCATTAGATTTTCATTTGCGGAGACATTTAAAATCTATTGTACACGCAACATCGATTGAAAATACTGAAATACTACGAAATAGAATGGAGCGAGACTTCCGACAAATTCAAGAAACACCAGGAATGATAGAGAGAGTAACCAGATGAATGACAAGACGCGTGCAGGCTTGTCTTCAAATGCAAGCTGGTCATTTCGAGCATTTTTGTAAATGTAATTAAAACAGAAAATTCATTATATCTCATACTGATAGGACATATATTTATATTACTTTTTTTTCATTATTTTTAAGCGTACAATCAGCTCCCGAAGTGGGCCCCACAAGTTACGAAATCCCCTGTATATTTCACAAGGGATGGAACATAGATTAGCATCGTTTCACCGATTCGTTGCCGAATCGAGCCGATTTTATTCGTTCGGCCGTAGGAATCGCGAGAGAAACGATTGCTGCGAAATGTCCGCAAATTGGTAGCGATCTAACGAGCAGCTTATCGGTCGATGAGCCGCGAGACGCGTTACGAGCTGCGCGGCTCATTGGCTACCAATGTAATTCGAGAAGCAGACGACCAGAAAGAGGGTAGCTCGTTTTTCTCCCCTCCCCTGCTTTCTTTTCTTCCCTTAAACCGAATTAGCCCGCTTGATTTAGACCCTGGGAACGTTTCGCCGGCTGAAAAGCCGACTCTTTTTTTTTTTTTTTTTTTTTTTTTTTTTTTTCTTCTTTTTCATCGATAGCCCAGGGGTCTTCAGCTCGATCCGCTAGCTTTCGGGGACGTCGATAATCCAACGCTTCAAGCAAGCAGCGCGTTTCTTCGACCGTTTCGTAAACCGAGTCGTGAATCCTCGTGAAGACGAGGTTGATAACGCGAATTTTCGTACGAAGAGGATCTCTACCACCCTCTTGCCGAGATTCGAAATGGCTAATTTAGCGTGGCGAGTCCCAAGGGTAACGGGGGGAGTTCGCAAAGACGGGGAAAGGGGCAGGCGTTCTTGGAGACAAGCTGAGAGGAACGCGGTCGGGATGATCGTCGTGCATCTCGGTGTAATTCTATTAGAGGTAACTACGCGAGCTCTGGTCCGATCGCCGTCCGTTGGATTTAATCACGGACCCGCCAGACCGTGCAATGTTCTCCCGTCTGGGATCCCGCTGTCTTTTGGGAAAAGACGGTGGAGCCCGGTGTTTCGTAATAATTAAACATACAAGATCCATTCGTCGATTTCAAAGATCGAATACTTCTGGTTACAGCCGAACTGAAGATGGACGTTCTCCGAGAGAGGGAGGTGAAAGACAGCCTCGAGCGACAACTGCAAGACGAGCAGAAGGTTCGAGGTGAGTATCCAATTCTCTAACTTCTTCCTTTGGTATACCGCACGGAAAATTCGCGTTTATGGATGCCTGTCATCGACCTGTCGAACGACGGATACTCTTTACGAATCCAGCGACAGCGGAACGAGCTTTTTCGAGGACAATACGCCCATGTACGATCGTGCGATCATCGACGCGACGCGGAGAGGTTTCAAAGGGCGTTCCCACGTCGAGGCATTTAACTCCGCGATAAATCAAAGCAGCCAGAAAGAGACACGCCGCTATAAAGTCTCGGCCGCGCTCGTGGGTCTCGGCGTATCCTATTATTCCAGTCTCGAAGGACCCTCGGCTCTAGCCTCGTGCACACTCACGACTTGGCCAGGCTTCTCCTCCTTCGGGCCAGCTATCGTCCCGACTGTTTCGCGACTTTAATGGAACGAAGGATAGAAACAGAGGGTAGGAAGGAAGGAAGGAAGGAAGGAAGGAAACGGCCAAAGCCGTGATCGCTCGGCCAAGTTTGTATCGAATGTCAGTCGGTAATAGAATAGTCGTCTCGCGTTTACCAGCTCTGCTTCTCTTTGACCACCTACCTACTCGATCCCTGCATCGACACCCACTCTCCACCTTTGTCAGCTCCGTGTCTTCTTTCTCTCTGCTTCTTTTCTCTTTCGACTCGCGTCGAAAAAAAAAAAAAAAGATCTCTCCATTGTGTCGCATTGTCCTCCTGTTCGAGATCTCGATCGTGGCCGTTCGTTGGACCGATAAGACACTGGTACGCGAGTCCAAGCTGGAAGCGTTTTTGATACGAACGAATCGATTCGTTGGTCGACGAAGGAACGAGGGAGATGGCGGAACGTAAACGGCAGAGGGGTGGCTGGCAAATTCAATATCGCGGATTTTCGTGGCAAAAGATGTCGGCGTCCCGGCTGACGCGAGCACAATGCGAGACGCGATAAATATGTAAAAGTGGAGAAGACCGACAGGAATATCCGCGTGCTTCGGGGCGGACGCGCGCACGATCGCTATATTGCGCTCCGTATCAAAAAAAAAGTGCCTCTCCGTAGGCAGAAAGAGAGAAAGAGAGAAAGAGAGAGAAAGGGAGGCGGTATGCACGTTTTCGCCCCGCGTCGATCGTCCATTCGCTCGATCGAGCCGATATTTTATTTTTTTCTCTTTCGTTTCTTTTGGTACGTCGGTTTGGCTGGCAGCAGAGGCGAGCCATCGACGTCGACGTCGTCGTCCTGGTATAACCCGTGGACGCGTTTCGGTCGATTCGCAGGAAAAACGAGTTGCAGGGGCCGGGCCCTCGCGGTAACACGAGCCTGTGACAACAGCAGTCCATTAGTCAACCAGCTCAGTGTCAATACATGAATATGACAGCCGGTCTCACGGAATAGCCCATCTATCCCTCGGCCCACCCCCGACGCCACCCATAATGTCAAGCGAGTTCTATGATATCGCAAATATAGGAAATAGTCTACCGTCCCCCGAACGACTATAGGAACCTTTATCTTTCCGCGCGAAACTTTTGCTTTCGTCCCTCTCCGCCGTCTCCCGATGGAAGCGATGATCGATGCTGCTACATCGACGAATTCCTCGCTCGCCTCGCCTCGCCTCGTATTTTCGAGGATTCTTTAAGGCGGCGACCAGCGTAAGACGATACTTAATTTACGCGAGGCCTCCCGTGGTTCCGGCCTCCCGATGATCGATCATCCGAGAGAATATTGACGCAGCCGTTCGCTAAGAAGACCCACTCGCCTCTCATTCGGCTAATGACCAGATCGCAAATGAAAAGCAACGCGAGCTGCTTTTCTTCCTATACACCACAGCCGGCCTATTATCCTACGAGCCAGCTATAACCGTGCAAACCGAACCCAGTATCGTAACGACCAGCGGGAACGAAAGAGAAACATTGACATTCTCTTGTTTCTTCGCGGGGAAGGGTGTGCACACACGTCGTTGTTCCACGACGGCCGCAAATTGGCTGGTTCGCGACGTTAACACGGAAGTCGGTGGAACACGCCCGATGTCTTTATCAATTTTATGGCGGGTCGCAGTATTCGTGTCTGCGAGGGCAATTTGCGCAATAAGGAGGGAATCGGTGGGGTAGACGGGGGGGGGGGGGGGGAAGGAGGCGGCGGTGTTATTAGCCCGTTTAAAGCCCCGCTTGGCATTTTGGTAAAGGTTGAAATCCCTGCGACCCCCCGCGGACCGACAGGCTGTATTATCTTAGCAGGGGTTGCGAGAAGTCGACGCTTCCTCGTCGTTGTTCTTCCCCGCGCGGATCGGGGGAACTCGTAAATGGGACACGTTGTTGCTGAACAATGAAATGACCTTTGCACGGGCCGATACTCCCAGCGATCTTGCCCGTCTTCTGCGCGTCATTTCGTACCAACGACAGAGAATCCCTCGGCGAGTCCTCGTTTCTGATCTCCTCGACACGTACGCTTTATTTGGAAAAGACTGAAAAAGCGACGTTTGTTTGCTCGCGCTGTGTCTGGAGCGGGGAAAGCGAGATTTTTTTCCTCTCGCAGAAGGAACGCGAATAACGTTTCCCACGTCGTGTCCAGAATTTACGTGAACCGGGTTCTTCAAGTGTCGTTAATCGCGCTCGCGGTTTTTCGACGACGTTATGCCGTCATCGAGGGCGAATAGGAGTGTAAAATGGAGGCAGAGGCCGCGATTGGTCGGCGGAGGCTAGGATAACAAATAGAACGCGGAACAAGAGCTGCTCTGGATTGGATCCGCGGCCGGAAATTCTGGCTTTCTCGCGTCAACCGACCAAACGGCGCGCTCCTCCAGAGCAAAAAGCCATCGCGTAAAGTGCGCGTAAACCTCCGTAAACCCGCGAATCGCCTTGGGAGCCGATAGCTGCCTTTGCCATAGCTTTAGCCAGGAACTTGCGGCCTTCTCGTAATTAACCGAACCTTTTGTCGCCGGAGAGAAACAACCCTTTCGGCGCGGCCTTCGTTCCTCCTCTTCCCTCCCGTTCCCTCGGTTTCCTTCAACTCGCGCGAATCTTTCACGCCGTTCGCTCCCGGGGAAACCAAAAAGAGAGAGAGCGCGAGAGAAAGAAAAGAAAAACAGCGAAAAAAGGAGGAAAAGGTAATCGACGGGGAAGCGAGACTGCCAGCGGGTGAAAGAGAATAATCGTTTCGCAGCTTCCCCGCGACGCGATACACCCCGCATCGAAACGACGACGCGGTGACGACAAACGGAATTGAAACTGTACAATCAACCAGCCGAGATTTATACGCGCGATGCTCCTCGCCCCTTGAATTAGCCGTTGCGTAATGCCGGGATCGGGTGTCGGTGTAATTGGGACCCAAGGGACTTTGCCGCGTTTCAACCCCAGTTCGACCACCACCGTCACGCTATACCCGAGTTTTCGCAGCTCTACATTCACTCGCGTATTCACCACGGCGTGCGACGAAATATTTGAAAGCTCGTGCGACGACGCGACTTATGTATATGTCAAAGTTGAAGCTGAAACAAGCCTAAATCGAACGGCTCGCTGGAATGGTAACCGTTCATTAGCTGCACCGTTCACAGTTGACGATCCCCTCAAAGATTGCTGACGCAGTGCCCGGTATCCTATAATTACTCGTATTAGATTCATCCCCCGGATCAATAGTCCGTGACTGACATACCCAGTATCCGAAGTATCTGCCGCGACGCCAAAGGAACTCGCCGCCGTGTCATCTTCGAACGAGCTTCCAAGAGCTAATTCTCAAAAGAGCTTGCAACCACGACTACCGTCGGCGACGATCACGATCGCAACGACGAGGAGGAGGTGGACAAGGAGGAAAACGATAACAACAACAACAACAGCAACAACAACAACAACAACAACAACAACAACAACAACAACAACGGGCAACGGGTATGGACATCGATGACGTCGGTGCTCCCGTGCGTAACGATAGCTGATTTGCTTTGAAGTGAACGTTTACACACACCGATCGCCGGAACCCTCTCCGGCATTGTAACTGCTCTCGAGGCAACCGATGTACGGGAGGGGGAGGGAGGAGGGGATGCGTGCAACAACGTTGTCCTCCCTTGTGTCTCCGTCTGACCGTCCACGCAGCCGGCGCGTCCTTCTGCTCCTCGGCGACGCCACTCCGTTGGAAACGTGTCGATTACCACCCTTCCTCTGGCTTCGCTTGCCTACGAATCCTTTGCCCGACCATTCTGATTCACTGAATCCCGCAACCGGAAACTCACGGCGTGATCGTTGCGCCAGAACAAAGTCACTGTCGCGCTGGGCAAACATTGACGGACTTATTAGGGTGGAGGTGCACAAGGGAGGCAAGTAGGTGATTCTTCTTCTCCCCGGAAATACGCGCGCAGCGTGCGAGCGCTGCGTCCAACGCGTATCGTACGTTTACGATAAAAGTCGGGTACCACGTTGGAGGTAATAAACGAACGACATGTGTTGGACAGAGTTGAACATCGTCACGCGTCGGTTTGTATGTGTATACAAGTCTAGTTTAAACATAAGTAAAAAAAACTGCGCGTACGTTTACGCCAGCACTCGAATTTCGAGGTTTTTTTGGTTCGACTCGAATCCAGATTTCTCTTTCGATCTTCTCCCGGTCTCTGGGACAACGACTTGGCCGATGATTCACCAGCGGCGCTCGAGGAAAAATCGACAGACGCCGAGGACGAGGACGAGGACCGGTAATGGTTTCGCGAATTCGTTCCGAGTAATGACAGGAACAGAAGCGAATCTAATGCGGTGTGACAAAGAATCGAACGGGAGAAAGGGTGGGGAACTGATAGGGAGGAGAGTGGGGAACGGGGGCGAGGTTCCACCTGGATCATCGCTGCGAGAAGAGAGCAGATCGGGCAAAGGGTTCGACCGGCGAGAGCGGCTTACCCCCTTTGTGGCAGTTTAGCGTTTCATGTCGTATTCCGACTCATTGGAAATTGAGGAATACAGAAGAGGCGCAAAAGGGATACGGCTTTGAGATAAAAAGAACGTCGGATGGCGACGCTGACACCGGCGACTACTCTGTCACGCCGCCACCGCCCCGCGAAAATAAACCCTTCTTTCCCCCTTGGTGGCGGGGGTGCGAGTGGTGCCACGACAAAGGTGTCGCCACCGAGCAGCGAGCCCCTTTTGGCCTGTCGGCCGTCCCTCTGCCAGGGCATCGTGCGCCGCTTCGATTTTTCGCCGCGAATTTTTGCCGGTCTTTGCTTTGTTCTCCGGCGGGGGAAAGACCCGAGGGCAGAAAGAACGGAGCGAGCGCAGCTCGCCCCCGCGGCGCTGAGATTCGCAACGTTCGCTGAAGCGAAACCGTTGGGTCGTGCCAAGAATATCGTGTAGTCGATAGGGGAGAAAGAGCCGATTAAAAGGGGATTAAAAATCTTGGGAAAGTCCGGGGGACGTGCGATAAAATCAGGTTCGATCGATCGATCGAAGGTAGAGCGACGTTGGACGTTGGACGTTGGACGGTGGCGGCAGCGGTAGCCGTTCGCCGTTGGAAGCCGATACGTGGGCTAGTATATCCCCAGAAGGTAGCTATATCGGCGAAGAGCCGATGCTGGTGGCTACAAGGGGGTAGGTGCCGCGGTCACTTTGTGAACTAACCTGGCTTTGCCCGCTGTTTAATTAAGTCTCGCCGAGACTACTCGTCCTCGCCCCCTTTCTCTCTCTCTCTCTCTCTCTCTCTCTCTCTCTCTCTCTCTCATACATACACACACTCGTTCACTCGGTCTCCATCTCCGTCACTCGCTTTGTCTCTCTCGTTTCGTCCCTGTCCGTTTCTCTGGCTCTTCGGCTGGCACCGGTACGAACCCCCGCTTGATTTCGCTCTCTCGGTATAGTCCTTCAATGGCCGAGGGCCGGGTGTCTCTCTCGCTTTTGCGCCATCCACCGGCCCGTGTCGTGAATATGACACTCTGCCCCTCCCCCCTCCCGGTCTCTTTCTCTCTTGGACAGCGAGAAAAAATTAAATCACAGCCACTGTTACGACGCGACCAAAGGGTAACCGAAGCTGTCAAGGGTCTACGCTCGCCTCCTTCGACCCTTTCTGCCGTGCGCGAGAACAAAGCCGACCAGACGGGCCAGAGAAAACCACCGGCCCCCTATACTCCTCTTTGGATCGGTCTCGGTCTCGTTTTCCTCTCGAGAAGAACGTTCGCGAATCCCTTGACGCGCACGCAGCGACATTGTCACGCGACAACAAACTCCCACGTAGATTCGCTTCGTTCCAAGCAGGAATTATCCGGAGCAGCTAAGTGCAATCACTTGCAATCCGCAGATCCCGCTGGACCAGCTCAACTCGCTGTCCACCACTCTCCGAACCTCCTTTCCCGGAGTGTATTTTTTCTCTCGGTAGTTGCCTTCACCCCACGCGGAGCCCCGAAGGCACACGTATGAATTCGCTCGCGCGTAACAGTGAGCTTCCGTAATATAATTGTTAATGCGCTGGTGGGCCTGCGAGCTGCGGCGTTTACGCGTCGTACGCGCCGATACGTGCGACTCCGCGTGAATTACCGTGAAAATAGATCGTTGCGCGATACCTTGCAGTAGATTGGCCACTTTCAGCAAAAGAAACCGGTGAAAATTCGCGAGACAGGCACGCGGGATGATTGATTCCTTCCATTCGATTTCACCTCTTGCGCTCGAATGACGTGCCACGCACGTCGAGAATTTTTTTCTCTTCAACATTTTTTTTTTCAGTTTTAGGTAAATATAACCCAGGCGAAACAAATGATAAGTTTGTGAGAGATTAGTTGTTATTGACGATTATTAGTGAGCAATGAGTAATAGTGGAGATAAGAGTAGCAAGCTGGAGAGTAACAGTGATAGTGATTCGAGCGGCAGGAACAGAGAAATCTGATTTTTTTATCCCCTTTTTCAACCAACAAAGTTTATTACCTCTTTAATAATTTCTATCCAGTGATGTCATCACCGACGAGTTCAAAAAGAGGAAGAAAGCGACAAATTGTTGTGTACGGTTCGGTCGCTCGTTATGGTCCGCGAACCAGCTGCCAGCGCAGGGGGTTAAATTCGAAAGCTACGCGAAACACGAAACAGGAAGATAATCGATGCGACGAGATTAATCCGTGGATCGACGAGGCAGAAGACGGTTACGCAATCGCGATTATGCGATAGCACTTTCGCGTTAGGCGAGTCGCGTGGAAAGGAGAAACAAGAGCAGAGGACAATAGCGGCGGATTAAATGCGGACACGCGGCACGAAGAAAAGTTAGCGTCGATGAAAGCCCGGCGTAGCCGGAGGGGTGAATTTCTCGGCTACTTGGCCAAGCGTGCAACCGGTTGCTCGCAATATTCTCGACAAGCGGCTGGAATATTCCGCGAGACGGCCGAGAGAAAGGCAGGAGGAAGGAAATAAAACGCGACAGCTTATTTACGCAGGCGGGCAGGCACGAGGCGATTCCACGAGCGAGGAAATAGGCGGCGGTTTAGGTCTGTTTCGCCGTCTAGTTACAGTCTATTTGCTGTCAGAACGGGACGTAAGCACGTTTTCCCACGATTTATTACTCACGCGATTATGGCAAACGCGATGATTACCCGAAACATCCACTGAGTGCATCCTAATAGCAAAAAAAGAAGCAAATTCTTGGCTAAAGAATTGGCGTGTAAATTTGAAGAAACATTGTATCTGTTGAGTGTTCCAAAGACAGTTTCGTTGGGACGTTGCTCGAGGAGGCCAGTGTAACGTAAAAAAAAGAGTTCGGCTATTATCGTGGCGAACGAAAGGCGCGAAACCGACCCGTTTCGATGCACGACACGATATTTTGAGCATCGGCATCGTTCGAATGCCCAAATATTCGAAATAGCCAAAGGCTCGACAGCCAGAAGGAGGGTGGAGACGAGAAATGAAAGAGAGCACCGTAGTATACCCACCTAATCGTATTTCGTAATAACGTGGCGAGCGAGTGTGCTCGCTTGTGCGCTCGCGCGCCAGTCCGCCCCGCGATAAATAAAGAGCGTAAGAAATACCATTAGAGAGGCTCTGTTCTACGTAGGAGAGCACACGTATGTAACCCTTCGGATGGTTTGTGTACGAGTCGCGCAGGCACAGAGACGACGACGCGAGAAATTTCGTTGCCGCGGAATTTAGATGAAATTGCGCGAATTACTTGAGCGCCCGGCGCGCGCGCGTGCATACATGGTCGGCTTCCTCCTCTTCTTCTCCCACTTCCTCTTCCTGCTCCGGTAGGCCAGCGCGAGCGCAAGCTCGAATCGTCTCGCGTTGCGCGCGGAGAAACGCCTGCGAAAATTCTGCGCGTACCGGAGCATAGTCCTCCTCGCGAGTAGGCCGTCGTGGAACGTGTGTGTGTATGTGTAGCTTTGTTCCTCGCGAGCCACCAGTCCTTTGCGATAAACCGTCCGATCGATCCTCGCCGCCCTTCTTCCTTACCGTAGCAAATTCCACATCTTCTTACATCCATAGGTACTTGAAATCGATTCGGGATGAACGCAACTCATCTGCAAAATCTGAAAAAAAAAAAAGAAAGATTTTCCTTCGGTTGACCGAGCTGCGTTTACCAATTGCGCTGGGCAACTGATTGCGGACCATAACGAGCGATCAAACTGTACACAATAATTCGTCGCTTTCTTTTTGAACGCGTCGGTATGATATCGCTGGATAGAAATTATTGAGTAGTAATAAATTTATCATTTGTTTTGCCTGAGTTATACTTTAGTATACTTAAAATTGAGAAAATATTGCAATTTTGGGACAAAGAATTCTCCACGTGCGTGACACGTCATTCCAGCGTAAGAGGTTAACCAATTGCGCTGGGCAACTGACTGCGGACCATAACGAGCGACCGAACCATACACAATAATTTGTCGCTTTCTTTTTCTTTTGAACTCGTCAGTGTGATGTCACTGGATAGAAATTATTGAGTAGTAATAAATTTATCATTTGTTTTGCCCGAGTTATACTTTAGTATACTTAAAATTGAGAAAATATTGCGATTTTGGGACAAAGAATTCTTCACGTGCGTGACACGTCATTCCAGCGTAAGAGGTTAACCACTTGCGCTGGGCAACTGACTGCGGACCATAACGAGCGACCGAACCATACACAATAATTTGCCGCTTTCTTTTTCTTTTGAACTCGTCAGTGTAATGTCACTGAATAGAAATTATTGAGTAGTAATAAATTTATCATTTGTTTTGCCTGAGTTATACTTTAGTATACTTAAAATTAAGAAAATATTGTAATTTTGGGACAACGAATTCTTCACGTGCGTGACACGTCATTCCAGCGTAAGAGGTTAACCACTTGCGCTGGGCAACTGATTGCGGACCATAACGAGCGACCGAACCGTACACAATAATTCGTCGCTTTCTTTTTAAACTCGTCAGTATATCACTGGATAGAAAATTTCAAGAAATAATAAATTTATTATTTGTTTTGCCTGGGTTACATTTCAATATACTTAGAACTGAAAAAGTGTTGCAATTTGGAACAAAAAGTTGTCGACGTGGCACGTAATTCCAGCGCAATAGGTCTCGAATCAGGCGAGATCACACGCGATAAATAAACGTAACAAGTAACCCGTTATTACGACTGGTGTCACCCTACCTCGAGTAAACCCAACACCCGAGTACTACTCTTTCTCTCTCTATCTCTCTTCCTTTTGTCACGGCTCGTCTCTCCCCAACTCTGCGAAGCTTCTCTCGTGGCGTACAGCAAACCAGCGTGACGTCAATGCGGAGATTCGTCGAACGGAATTTTCACGCTCGATGTCGTGGCTCTCGGAAGAGAGCACCCTCGGGCACGATCGCCGGGCATTGGCAAGAAATTCGTACATCGCGTGGTATTTCACGTATCGTGCGAACAAATTCTGGGATTCGAGGGACGCAATAATTTTCTCGGTTTCTCTTTTGTACGAAAGAACGAGAGAACGGAGAGAAGAGAGGCCAGTCGTTGGTTGAGCCGCGGAACGCGGACTCGATATCCGGGCCGCTCGTATGAAAGACGACGAATTCGCAACCCTCGTAATACGAGTCCTCGTAAAGTAGCATTCCCGTGTAAGTCCTTCTGTCGGTCGGTCGACTACCATCTACGGCTTTCTATTATGCATGCGTCCCTTATTGGCAGTAAACGTGCTCACCCTCCAACCCAGCCACCCCACCCCGACGGAGCCGAGCGTTCCGTTCCGCTCCACCCGGAATTACGGCCGTAAGCATATTTCTAATTATAACGTCGCGAGGAAAGGCCTCACGGACAGACGGAGAATCTCATAAATTATGGAGGAACGAGCCGATTTCGCGAGACGAAGAGAGCAACGCAGAGGTGGGGCGAAACAGAGAAGACCAGTAGCTTCCGGCAAGACACGCGTTTCCTCCATGGGAGAGTACGGAAAAGTTCCCGCGTGCAACGCCCGCGGAAAGATCAATGGAGAAATGAACAGAGATATATATATATATAAGAGAGAGAAAGAGAGAGAGAGAGAGAGAGAGAGAGGACGAGGGGGTTGAATTGTCAGCCAAACGCTGGGGATGTTAGCGTTTACGTTTTGATTCGTCGTAACGGGGATTAACGGGCGGTGCGCAAATACGTTCATCATCGACCGCGTGAAGCGTCCGCGTTTACGCGGTTACACGCATACCGCGCGTATGCAGGTGTATATAGAGTGCGCGCGATCCGCTCTCTCGAGCCCATTCGCCGCCACCAATTTGGCATCGAGAATGGTCCATAGTCATTAATGGGTCGTACGCGTTAACGATTATGTTTCGGCTGTAATCATTGGACCGATTGTCCCGATCGTCGCGCTAATAAAGCGTGATGGCCCGGTCCGGTGGTACCGTCCGGGCATCGATGACGATGACGATCACGTTCGCGATGGCGCCCGCCCGGTAATTGCTCGATCGCCGTGCTCTGTAACTTTTCCAGTCATCGAATGGCGCTGCACACACGCTCTCGCTCTAAATCGCGATCATTCGCCCCGGCATGAAAACGCGCTTTAACGCGTCGATGATTCCCTGTTGAACGATGGAACGGCCTGAGTGAATCGAGAGTTAGGAGCACCGTGAACGGACCAAATCGTGCACGGCGTCGGCATTTAATCTCAAGGTTTTGACGCAAGACGACGAGAACGAGGGAGAGGACGTGTTGTTTGTTTGAGAGGCGCGTTGCGGCAGCGATCAGCCGATTAGCAGACACAAGGCGCGCTTTCGACGTCTCGTTGCAAAACCGACCGAGGGGCGGTGAAAACGGTGGGTAAAAGGGGCCGACGAAGACGTAGGCCAAGACGCGGAGCCAAGACGTTCGCGGTTTCGCGCGAAGGGGGCCGCTCAGGTCCTTCGGCGTAATTACGTTAACCGCAACCGCCAAACGCCGGTACCGCTCTCCGCCAAGGGCTCGGAAAACGCTGTAATCCGTTGCTTACCCACCACTCTCTTCATCCACCCTCCGTGAAGGAACGACCAGCATCCGGCTGCTGGATACACTATGCCGCGTTACGCTACGTACCTACTCGACGACGAGTGCCGCAACCTCGAGGATCTCGTGGTTCCCGCGTTCGACGGTTCGACGAAGGTCGGGGTAAAGGCAGGAAACTGAAGGAAGAGAGTAGAGATACACGGAGGGATGGGGGTGGAAGGTCGGTGGACGATCGGGCAGCGCAGGAAAGGAGGGCGAAACCTCGCCGGAAACACATCTATACGCGGTACGCGATGAATTAGTAATACCGGAGGTCTTAGAGCCGAAGGGACTTGTAAGCTGTAATTGCATTAATCGCGGTGATATTTTGGGCTCAGGTGTCTTCGCGCCCGCCACGGCTCGTTAATAGCCGCCATTATCGTTCCAGCCGCTCGTCGCGGACCAACTACCACCTCGCCGTAACTCCACTCGTCTCGTCTGCAAGTTACCAGAGAACCGGGTAGGGTAGCTCGCTTCGACGTTTACTCGGTCCGACGATGCCAACATTTTCCCTCTCGCGCGAAACGAGAATTGCTCCGTGAGAGCAGAGAGCGCGAGTCCTCAACTTCGTGACCTCGGACTTTGGATGAGAATCACAGTCGCAGGCGAATAACGTTAAGAGTCGTTGAAGAACCAAGGAGAAAGAACTGTACGTGGAAAAGAAGGAAGAAGCAGCGGGCGATACAGGGGAGTGAGGAGGAGGGGATGGGCTAGGACGAAACATTAATCTCTCGCGGTGGCAATATCGGGCCGATGATATTCGAGGCACGAGTATTATAGAGGAGCCGATGTCATTAGTCGGGCCGCGTGTGCGTGTGTGGCCAGGGTAGCGGAGAGCGGTGCTAAGCGGACACCCTTGCACCCTGTCTAGCGTGTGCGCGTCCCCCGATGCCTTCTCTTTCTCTTTCCCATCTCACCCTCTCTCTCGTTCCAACTCACACACTCTCTCTCTCTCCCTCTCTCTCTCTCTCTCTCTCTCTCTCTCTCTCTCTGTTTCTGTCGCTGTCTCTAGCTCGACGCGCGCGGTTCTGCGCCGCGCGGCCCTGTGTCCGACGGTAGTATCGATATGCAGGACCGTGATAATCGATTGCCGCATTCCTCGAGATGGAGCGACGCTGCGCGCTTTGAATACGCCAGAGGGCCCTGATCGTGCACGATGCATACGAACGCTCATCCCTTGCCGCCTCTCCTTCCCTCTCCGCCGCACGTTCTCCCTACCTCTTTGTTTCCCCCCTTTCCCTCGCGCGATAGCACGCACTTATGGATATGCATGTATGGATGAAGAGGCGTACCGGCACGCATACGCGAGCGGATTCACGCGCACATTGGGTCTTCTGGATATTGCTTTTTCGCCGCTTCGCCGAATTCGTTACCAGCCCGCGCCGATATATCGCGGCCTGGTAACGAACGCGCACATCGGATGTCTGCGTTCTTCGCTCGATTCGCAATTATCTCGGCTGGAAAACTCTTCTCGGCTGCCGAAGGACCGACGAATAAAACCGCGAGTCGAACGCCGCGAGTATCGACACGGGTGAATTGCGAGCGATCGTCGGTTTCGAGCGTAGCTCCGAGAGTTGCGGAGTTACAGGAAGGGCCCCGAACGTTCGCGCTCGCGCCGTCCACCCTTCCCGCCGTCACTCCTGCCGCGGCTCGGTTATTGTTCACGTTAATTGATGCGTTATGTTTGATGCCGTTGTGATAGCCATTGTACGCGGGGTGTCCACTGATAACTGAGTTACCGACTGCGGCGGCCAGAGTGCACTCAAACCTAATTATCTCGGCCCAACTGCGACTGCCGCATTGCGTTGCCGGTGAAATCGTGCGCGCCACCACCGCTCGCCGATACGCGTATCGTTCGTTCGTTCGTTCGTTCGTTCGTTCGTCCGATCCAATGAAATTCCCGTGTTTTTTTCTTTGTTTTTTTTCTTTCTTTTCCTCCCCCGACTCCTCCGCTTCCTGCTCCAAGATCGAATTACACCGAACCGAACGGAAGCACGTTTCGTTAGAATTTTCTCTGCCGCTGTTCGATCGAGTTAGCAACGTCGGTGACCGTCGTTCGGCGAGGAGAAGGCAGTGGTCCGCGAACGACCAAGAGACCACTCTTTTCTACCGGAAGTTAAACTACAAAGAGTGTAAAAGAGGAAAGGTTGACGCGAAAGGATGGAATAAGAGCGGAGAGGGGTGAAAGGGGGAGGGAAAGAGGGCGAAGGCGTTCGGCCGGAACAAAGAACAAAGCCTCTTTCGTGGCGGTGGCCCGCGGCGCGATTAGACCGGCCTTCCAATTAACCGGTCGAAGGTACTTTCGAGTGCAACCCTGTCGTAAACTCGGCTTGTTTACGCGCCGATTGCGAGACGGGAGCCGCGACGAACGGAAGCTCGCCCACGATAAATTTCAAAAATCAATTCCGCTGGCGAACGAGCGGCAGGCAGTTTTTTTCGACTCGCGCCACCGGGGACGAAGGGCGCGATCGCGCAGAAACGAACGGATGGCGGCTACTACGACGCGGTTATGTCGTAGGAACGTCGTATGAACGTGGAGAAAATGAATGACGTTGGATGGTCATCCACGTTCGACGGCCGACCAAGAGCAGAAGCCCTCCGGTGTTCAGCTCCGTTTCCTTCTCTCTTTTTTTTTCTCTCTTTTTTTTCTCTCTTTCGGCGGCCCTTCCTTTTGAACGAACATGCCCATCCGGCGCGGTTCTTTATTGTCCGGCGAAAATTTATAGTCGACACCGAGTCGCGGATCCTTCGCAATAACTCGATCGCCGCGACGCTCCACGACGTCCCGCGCGGCCGCTTAAAATTATTTCCCCAGCCCAAGGTGAACGTGGCCGGGAATGCCCCACTCGCCCCGCTATTATGAACGTCCTATTTGAAAACGTATTTGAAAATTCCTCAAATTTTATAGCCACGGTAAATCGAACGATACGATCCACCTTCGTTATAATAACCTTCGATTCCGTCCTGAGGGATACCTCGCGAGCGGTGGAACGCGTCCTCTCGACCGAGGGTCGGTCGCAGAACCTTTCGGCCGGCTATTTCCGCGACTATCGTCTCGTCTCTCCCGCTTTCGCGATTCTTCCTTCTGCCCCCTTCGACTCTTCGAGCCACCACCGTGTCCGTACACATATATCGCAGAAAATTACATTTTGTCGGTTGTAAAGGGAGCGTAACGTCGTAAAAATCGTAACGTTGGCGACGCTGACTGCGCCGCCGCCGAGCAAAATTGCACCGGCCCTCCGTCCATCTGTTGCCCATCAACGTTGCTCTACGCTTGATAGACCCTTCGTAAAACGTCATTCCACAAGCCTTTTTACGCCCTCGTTCTCGCCATTCCTCCCAACGTATTCCTCTTCTTATCAATTCGATTCTATTATCCAATTGCGACTATCAATCTCTTATTCGTTAAGAAGCTGCTCCCCGTGTCGTTGGGTTTATCGCGAGGCGTTCCGTTGGAAATTCTCTCTCGCCTGGCCCGTGTTTCCCTGATCAAAGAATCTAACCAGGAGGCGGAGCTGACGAAGAGAACGGAGCTGACCATACTGGCGAAAGCAGCTCGTTGTCCCGGCGCGTCTGTGTCGCCGGCACCGCAAAGCCCCGTAATTAAACTCGGTGAGCGTCTTAGATGCAAAACGTACTTAGTAAGCGGAGCTTACTCTCTCTCTCTCTCTCTCTCCCTTTCCCTCACGGAGAATCTCTTCCGGGACTGCTGCACGGCCCCGGGATCCGGAGAGCTTTGCAAGAGAACCAAAGGGGGTTCGTCCGGATCGTCCAGCGAGAAACGTGCCCGAGAGTGAGGGTTGCAACCAGCTCTAGCGTCAAACTATCTCTCTCTCTTTCCTTGCCTCTCGACTCAGGGTGGGCGTTGATGGGTTTTCCAATCCCCCAAAGCAGAACCCGGCCAGTTTCCATTCGAAACTGCGGACCTGGTTTCCATCGGCTCGCCGTGAAACCGGACAGACGCGAATCTCCAAGCGCGTTTCATCAAAGACTTGCGAAGAACGCGAGGAATTGCGTTGGATAGGAGCGCGAGAAACGCGCCCGATCGAAACCGATCGATTCCTCTGAGAAATTCGAGGAACGAGACAGTATCGAAGGCTACGTGGAACGATATCGATGGACGCGAATAAGAAACGACAGGCAGTTAGTCTAACAAGGATTTAGAAGAGCAGCTGGTCGCTTCCTCGAAGGGTTCGCGAACTAATGGAGACATATACCGCAGAATAAAGCGATCGGTTTTCACGGAACCACCTCGAGTCCCTACCCTTTTCTTCCCCACCCTTCGTTCGTGTATCTGATTGAAATTGCTTCTTTGTAACGAAAACTATATTTATCAAAATGATAAGCGGTGCGCCGGGTATGCAGTGAGAATGACAAATATAAAATATGGATACACGACACGTGGTGACTGTTCTATGGCTCGATCGGAAAGAAACTGAAAATCATACGATAACACAAACATCTAACAACATAGGCACACATCCCATATCGTTGTCCTCCAACAGTTTCTCATCCAGGTATTTATATATTTTTTATATATTTATATATATATTTTCGTGAATCGTTCGTGAACACGATCGAGGAATCGCTCAGCAGTTTCTTTCCTTTTTCATGCAGTCGCAAATATAACCCGTGGTATCCGATTCGTAAATTGTACTCGTAGTGGGAAAGAGTTGAGAAAATACCAAATTCGTCAGAAACGGAGGAACGGAGGGGAGAGGAAACAAGGTCGTTTCGAATCGATCTCTCGAACGTGTCTTGGTCGTGGAGAAGCGGAATTAAAGGGGTCGCCGGTTCGGTAATTGTCGGCAAATATTAATAACCGCGGCGGGGGCGACAGCTCGCGCGAATTCAACGAGAGAACGAGCAAGAGAGAAATAGAGAGAGAGAGAGAGAGAGAGAGAGAGGGAAGCTGAGAGAAAGACGAAGAGAAAGCCCGAGCCGAGCTTCAGGCGGCGACTTCGCGAGGGTGAACCCACCGAACCGGTTATACTCGAGAGCAAATACATAATGCCTGGATGATTTCCCGACGACGAGGGAGGAGTCGGGCGTGATTGAAATTCGTCGACTGGCTTTGACGCAATTACCGCATCTCCGTTCTTCTTGCCGTGGAGCCGCGACGACGCGTCGCGAGCCCGCTCGCAATTTCACGGCAAAAACACGGATTCTCTTGCAGCCACGTAAGCCGGGTAATGACTGAAGAAACGCGAGGAAACTCACGGACGATTTCAAAGCAAAACCTCTGATGCGTCGCAGAGTCGCGCGGAGGTCTCGATCGCAGAAAAATCAGTCGGTATACCTGGAGCGAAGGTGGCTGGCGGAAGGGGGAGGGGGAGGGTGTTGCGGACGGTCAAGTTTCTCGAAAAAATTTCAGGGAATTCGTTGCGAAACGAAGCCCCCGAGGTGCGCGGCATAAGAAGCCCCTGTTCTCGATATCCTTCGACTTGTTCATCGGCGATCGTTCCCATACCGTTCCACGATTATGCTAGTCCGCGCATAATCGTTCGGTCCTAGTCATATCCGGCTCGGAGCGTTCGCGGTGCTTCGGACGTATTACGTGACCGATCGCTTCGTCAACGTTTCTTCGTCAGCTTTCTACTCGCTTCCTCGAAACGGTGGTTGCGTTCCCTTCGAGAGAATCTCGATCTTGGGTATTCGAGGAATCATTTATTCGAGGAGTCCTTTAGTCAAGAGAGAAAGAGAGAGAGAGAGAGAGTGAGTTTGGAACGTAGAAACGAACCGCGTAAACAATGTACCCGGCTGTGGCAATTCTATATCCCGGTCGAACGATGGAACGCGCGGTCGTTCCGGCGCGGATACGGGCGTGTACACACGCGAGAGGCAGCGGCCCTTTCTTGGTCGATAGCGTTAGCCACGCGTGTAACGCGACACCGTATATCTGCTGGTAGATTGGAGACGACGATCGCCGCCCAGGGAGGTCGGCCGTCTTCCACCTGCCATAATTCCATAGAGTCTCCTACTTCTCTCGTCCCTTTTCCCTTTCGCCCTCTTGAGTTACCAAACGCGTCATCGATCGACAAAGACGCCGGACACGGAGCCAGTTGAACGGAGCTGCGCCGGAGGACACGCAGTCGCTCACCGAGAAGGTGACCAAAGCGAAAGAAAAGAAGGGACCGAAGGTCCTTCGAGGAGGTATTTGCCCGTTTTGGGAAAGAAGAAAGTGATCGCGACGAGCCGAAACGATAACTCGGGCGGAAGGACTTGGCGCAGGGGACCGCTAGCGCAGCGTGGGTGACGAGCGACAGAGAGAGGCGATGAGATGGCGCACGCGGCTAGGGTCGGAATTCCCTTTGCTGGATGTTTAATGCGGCAATCTAGGGGCGTGATAAAGTGCCAAACGAATGCCGAAAGGGAATCGCGAAGCGGCAGCGTGCACGATGAGTGGCTTGGCCGCGCTGCTGGCACAATGCTGGCACAAGCCATTACATTGTATAAACACGACCGAGAGAGAGAGAGAGAGAGAGAGAGAGAGAGTCGGTCGGTCGGGTTTTGCGGCGGAGAGAAGTGCCACTTGAACGAAACTGAAACTGAAACGAAAGGAAAAGAAAGGCAACCGCGGGGCTGTGGTCTCCGATTGAAACGCATCCACCCTTCCGGTAGGTACTTCTGCGACGTTCCTTGCCCTCTCTTTTTCTCTGTGCGCGCCACTCAATCTGTGCCCCGGCTTTCTCTCCTTTTTCCATTCCCCGAGAACGCCGCAAACATTCCCTTTGCGAACGCCGCCTCAAAGAACAACTCGAATGGATCTCGTTTTCCGCGTGCCGTGTGCATCCGTCCCGGCTTCCTACGACACGGCGCGCGAACCACCACCAGTCTCCCCTCCCGTGGTTCGCCACGTTCGCGCTAAGGCAAAAACAACCTTCTCGATCGCGAGAGGAAGATCGCGGTGACCACCAAAGTTGCCAACGCGAGAGAGAGTCTCTCCTCGATCAGTAGCCTTCGCGGTCTTGTTGATCGCAATTCCATTGAAACAAATTTTTCTCTCGAGTTGGTCGTAATTACGATTAACCCCTTTGCGCTTGCAACTGACTCGCGGACCATAACGAGTGACCGATCCGTACACAATAATTCGTCGCTTTCTTTTTCTTTTAAACTCGTCGGTATAATAAACTTGGTATTTGTTTCGCCTGGGTTAGGTTTAAATATACTTGAAACTTATTAACACTAGAATTACCGACAACTAAAGCAGAAAATTTCCATCATTCATGTAAAAGAAACAGAAAATCTTTATAATACACAAGTTCTTATTTATATATTTTACAAAGAATCACTCAAGTCTCTAAAAATATACTATTTCGTGTCTATAAAATATCTAAAAAAAAAATTATCAATTGGTCATTTTGACCATTTTGGTAGTTCCAGTGTTAAGAAGTAATAAACTTATCATTTGTTTTGCCTGGGTTATACTTAAATATACTTAGAACTGAGAAAATATTGCAATTTGAAAAATTCTCGACGTGCGTGGCACGTCATTCAAGTGCAAGAGGTTAACCACTTGCGCTGGCACTGCGGACCATAACGAGTGACCAATCCGTACACAATAATTCGTCGCTTTCTTTTTCTTTTAAACTCGTCGATGTGATATCACTCAATAGAAATTGTTAAGAAGTAATAAACTTATCATTTGTTTCGCCTTAAATATACTTAGATACTGAGAAAATATTGCAATTTGGAAAATTCTCGACGTGCGTGGCACGTCATTCCAGCGCAAGAGGTTAAATTGCAAGAAGAATTTCAAGTCCTTCGTTTGCACACGCTGTGAGATACTATCGTAAGCGTAACTTATCCTCAGTTTCATGCTAACGCAGTCCGATTATTACCGTCAATTCGGGCGCCACTTTGCGAGGAAAGCGACCGTTCCGATAGACCAATCGAGCTGATTTTTAAAGAGGCCGGGCAAAACGATGCGTTCCTTTCAGATTTCACCAGCTTTCATCGTGTCGTTAAATATTGCAAGAACTCGGTAAGCTGCCTCGACTAACCCTCCCTCTTCTACCCCCCGTACGTCGTTTTGTCGACGAAAAAAAGAAGAATAACGTTCTTTGCATACTCGGATTAAAAAGCAAACAGTCCTTTGCTTTCGTAGGGACGAGGTTAGGAAGGGGGGTCGGCAGGGGGCGGGAGTATCCCGGTGCACGTTTGAAAGGAAATTTATGGGAATTAATATCGGTTCCCTCGAGAGAGAGAGAGGAGCGCGGCGGAGACGGAAGCAGCCTAGAGGTAACTCGATTCTAGATGTCTCGGGGACTCGCGGAATGCGACATGCACGGGAGGGGACTTTAAGAATTTAATTCGTACACCGTCGCAGTGAAGGGGTCGTTGTTTTTTTCTTCCTTCATCTCCTGGAAAAGCTTCCTTCCACTTTGTGTGTCCTTATTAGAAGATGGTTTATCCTACCGACAAAAAAGTAGGAGAAAGTAGGAGACACCTTCACGATCATTCGACTCGAATCTCTATCGAGGAGAAATCAATGGGAAAAACCAACGTGCTGACACGTCCGGCGTGGTCCGCCTGGCAAACGGTCATGAAGTGAAAACGGTCGTACGACGACAAAAAAATCACCATTAAGCTGGGCGAATGTTTCCCAGGGGATGTACCGCCCCGGTTTTCCTCGTGCAGCTGAAGGATGGCATTAAACGCGATAAGCTAAAACAGTTCTGGCGGTGCCGCTGCGGGGTACTCGACGCCACTCCCTCGGTTTGGTGTTTTGGATATTCGGGGAAAAATGAAACGTCATCCAGCAATCTGTGGATCGCGTATCGACAGCGGAGACGGAGGGAGGGGGGGGGGGGAGAAAAAAATAACAGCGGGGTTCCTACGCCACAGGCTGCCGGAAGAGAAAAAAGAGAACAATGCTCTGCTTTTAGCGGGGAGAACGTCGCGCGTAACTTTCTTCGCCGTATGAATATTTAACGAAATTCTCCTACGTTGTATTCCAGATGGTACCGAGCTCGAAACACCGGTTTCTTTGCCGCGTGATACGAGGTTTATCGTGGAGGGGGGTGGGGGAATAATATCGAGCGGGGCATGGGTGGCGCTTACGCGACTGCGAATCCAAATTACCCGGTTCGATCCAGGGTCTACGTGCGAAAAAGGTCGAAATAGTTTCACCCCGAAATAGAGAGAGAGACAGAGAGAGAGAGAGAGAGAGAGAATTTTGGCCCGGCGAACAGCGAGGAGGCGCACACAGGTGAGGAGGACCGACCGATCGAGCGGGCCATTTAAAAAAATAACCCGGCATTAGAAAGGCTCTGGTCTTATTTTATCGGTTCGGGCCGCGATTACCACGATAACCATCTAGCTAACGTTTTTCGAACTCCGCATCGCCACCACCGCCTTTGCCATCGGCACTCGCTCGCATTATATTTAACATGATTCGTTTCGTTCGAATACCTCCCCTATTTTCCATTAATTCGCCGATTCTTCTCTCTCTCTCTCTCTCTCTCTCTCTCTTTCTCTCTCATTTCGTTCGACCTATTTTCTGAGCAACGAAATCGGGACTCGAGCTTTCGCCGAGTTTCATGGAAAACCAGCCGCGAATTCGCATCGAGGCTCTCTCGAGCAGAAGGGAATGCTCTTCTTTCTTTCGTACCCTCGAATCATCGCGGCGTATCGCGTCGAACGGATATGGTATATACACGAGCTATGCCGACGCCGATGGAACACATAATCCTGATATCTGTCGGTTTTCGGGTAATAAAACACGCGTCCCATAGCGTCGGAGCCTCCGAAAACTGCCGCTGCTCGGCACCGATAAAGAAACGACTCGCAGATACGGATCCCCCCGCGTCCCATTCGACTCGAGAAACTCGTGTCGATCGTATTATTTTTTTTCTTTTTCCCTTTTTTTTCTCTTTTTTCTTTTTTTCTTTATCTTTTCGCCTTTCTCCGGTGGCTTCCCTTCTGTCTTTCTTAGGCACTGCTCGGCGCGTAATTGCCAGTCCTTGGACATATAACGAGCTCCGAGGTCAATCGGCTCCCGTTAACCGACGAACGTGCGCGCGAAATGCGTTATCACGGCGCAGCCCTATCATCCCGCTCCATCGGCGATCATACTTACCGATAATATAATATAAATCGGGCTAAATTAATGTATGCCGGCCGTAACCTGACAGCGATTGCTACCTTTAAAACAATTATCCGGGAATAGACGCGTTACCAACGACGCGACGCGATCCTCCCCTTTCCGATTCTACATCCCTTCCTTCCACCATCAAACTCGCGTCTTTTTCATCGTTTTCGCAATCGATCGATTCGCCGGGGAACCGAGCGAGCACAGGCTGCCACGCACGGTTTTCTTCCAACTCTCTCGCCACCGATCTTACGGGGCGGATTGGAGCTGAAGGCAGAAGAGAAGTCGAGCAAAACGCTACTACGGCTATTACGTTTCCGCGCGCTGGACCGAGTAACCAGATCGGTCGGTTTCGAATGACCCGCGCTTACCCGGCCAGCGTAAACATTTTCGTATAGCGTAATTCAACCGCCTGGCTGGCTGGTCGCAGCTTTCGTTTACCTCTCGGCACGCTTCCACACGTCGGACCACACGCCGAACGCTTCACACGAGACGAGGGAAATGAAACGTAAGAAAGAAGGAGGGAAAAGTGTGAGAGAGGAAGTTCCTGATTTTGTTGTCTGGCGTTCGTCGCCTCTTGTCCCATCGTCTCCCTCGGGTATGTGTTTCGTTTTCGTCAGCGTTCCGCTGGTCTACGCTGGCCTCGAGTTCTCTCCTTCATCGCGTATCTAAAACTCATCCGCCGCCCGGTAAACAGAAACCGCGGAGCGCACGCAGCGGATGTTAATGGGATAAATTAGTTTGTCCTGTGGAAACAAACGACGAGACGAAACAGACGCTTCACTCGAGAATAAGGGGGAATATTTCGCGGGCCGTGAAACCGTAGGGGCCGAGACAGCACGAAAGAGGATTTTCCCTGGTATATCTCGCCGCCGGATACCAGCTATCCCGATATCCGATAAAAGTATAATACGTAAAAGCGAAAAGCTTTCGACTTTACGACGTTCCGTGGCACGTCGGAGGAAGCCGGTCGTCCAAGGGTGGCTACCCCTCGTAGCGGGACGCGGTTGACCCTCCCGGGATGTTTCCACTGGCAAACTGGATTCCGATGACCGATCTCCATTTCCATATGGGTCACGGAGTGAAGGAGTAGGTGGGGTCGGGCGAAAAGTTGTCGCCGCAAAATTGATATTTGAACGAGAAACGACCCTCGCGGTCGCGTAAGGGGAAACAGGGCGAGAAGGTACGATTGTCGCGATGGATCTCTCCGAAAAATCTCCAGAGGCGACAAAAACCACCTCTCTCCCCTCGTAAAGCACGCCTGTGTGTGTGTGCAACGTGCGTGCGCTGAGGAAAGAAACGAGCGTTGAGAGAAAGAGAGAGAGAGAGAGAGGGGGGGGGGGGCAAAGAACCGGAAGACATCGGTCCGCGGTTTCGTCGATTAGCCCCGAAGAACGGGCTCGGCTCGAGCATCGGTTCTTCGAGCCGTTCGAAATTAGCATTCGCACAGGATACACGGTCTAACTGCTATCGACGTTCGTCGGACTATAATCGTTCGCGGCGAACGGCGTGGCTCCGGCGTAATGTTATTCAGCAGACGGCTTTTGTATGGATATCGAGAGAGAGAGAGAGAGAGAGCCGTAGAGCACAGATGCTGTCCGTCGGAGGAGGCCGAGCATGCTCCCGCGTCTCGAGTAGGTGCGTAAGAACCCCTTTAAACACCGGCTAACGGCTGTTTCCACCGCTTCTCGGCCCTCGAGGACGTATTCCGGCAAGTTTACGCGCGCGCTCGTCCAGACGCCGCCAGTTCATCCGCCTTCATGAATCGTAATTACGCATTAAGTGTACGCGGCCAGCTTCCACGACCCTAATCTTGGACTCGCCTCCCCCTCCTCCCTCCACCCTTTATCCCTTTCGAATAGATCTCGTTCAATGTTCAACCTCGAGAGTACGTTCTCCAACTACCGATTGAATTTCTGCGAAAAGACGCTGCAACACTCGGCGAGTCGAAAGAAGAAACGAGATATTGACGATTCTTCCTAAGCAGATCCCGGTCATCGACGACGACGGCCGCGGGGCTGGGAAAGGAGCGAGTGCTGCAGGTGCCGGGAATGGTCAATATAACCTCAAAATGTAAATCATATTGCTATTCCCGGAGGGACTGTTCTCTCGTTCCGAGCAAGAGAACGTGTATTAAACACGAGCCGGGTAAGACGGCCAGGCCTGTATATTAGTTTCTGCGGGTTTCCCTATTGGATTTACCCCGTCGCGTTTCCCCTGATTGTTTACGCGACCGGCCGCTAATTCCCGGAGATAGGCGACGACTTTGAAACAGCCCGAAGCGATGCTCCGACTCTGTGGAATCTCTCGTCGGGCTCCTCGCACTATTTCCAACGAAAGATGGAAAGCGATTACGCGGCGTTTCGTTTCCATCTCTCGATCCATGGCTCGATTTGCAGATCGTGACGGCAACTCGAGATCGATATCGGCCCACGGGATCTCGGGCCTGCGTTGAACGTAGGCGGACGGTTCGACAGAGTTCGCGAGTCGTCGACGTGGGTAGTCCGCGTGGACAGCGGCCGTAGAATTTCTAATCGAACGCACAGCGGTAGCTGATGTATTTTGACGTGTCTAGAGAGAGAGGAAAAGAGAAAGATAGAAACATCGTCCCTCTTCTTTTTTTTCTTCTCGAGCGCATCCATCCAATGGAACATTCTCTCTTCTGCTTGGGATATCCTTTGACCCGAACCCGTGCCCACCCGCCCCCCCCCCTGCGCCTCTCCTCCCTTCGCGAACAATTTCTCAGCGTTCGACGTCGCTCCACTCTCGGCTCTAATTTTGTAACCACGACCGCGGATCGACCATGTCGCTTGTCAAGCAGCTCTAACAGGCAATGCTCGCGCGGCTTGCAGTTTCACGAAACTGAAGCATGGCTCACGGTCGATATCGATCGAACGAGCAAAAAATAAAAGGGATATGAAGACGATTAGGCTGGCTACTCTGCCCTTGAGAAACGGAAATGCCGAGAGGAAGGACAACGGAGGAGGAATTCTCGATTCCTTGCTGTTACACGGCTGTTACGCTCGGAGGGACCAAAGAGGGACATTGTCGGCGAGACAACTTGCGGGAATGGCTATCCACTACCGCTACCGAGAAATTATTGTCCCCCGGAACGATCGGTACCACGGAGACGACGAAATTGCTCGATGATCGTGGCAGGACCGCTTTCGGATGAGACAGAGAGAACCAACGAATCCCTCGTTCTCACGTTCCTCGCTCACGATCGGCAGAGCGGTGAGACGCAATAGAGGACGGAAAAGCGGCGATGGAGGAAAACTCGGGCGTCTTTTGGAATCGTAGGTGGAAATGGTGCCGTGGCAGCCACGGTACGGGGCAATTCTTTGCCAGGCTCGCGTGTATCCTTAGTATGCAACGTATGCAGTCGGTTGTTACCGAAGGAGTGGTTTGCCGAGCGGCCAATGGCGAGTGCTCGAGCTAATTCTAGGGTGCCGCAGCCGCGCCATCTTTGCATCATAATGCTGCGCCCCCCGCTTCTCCCTCGTACCCCACAGGCCGCTCCTACCACCGAAGAGAAGTCTGTCCCCCTTCCCACCTTGTCCCACCCCACCCACCCGCCACCGGCGTACTTTGCTTCGCGTCCCTCCTCGCCCTCACCAACCCCCTCCTTCTACACCTCCTCCTCCTCCTCCTCCTCCTTCTCCATCACCTCCTCCTTCTCCAAGCACCCTCGCGCGAGCTTTCTCCTTACCCTCCTGTCGTTGCACACCTATTCGACAGCGACGAGAAGACAGCATCTGGATGGGGGACTACGGCGAGACGAAGAAACGGAGCACGCGAGAATGAGCGCCGAAGGAAGACGGATGAGAGAGGGTGGGAGGGAGGTGAACGCCGCCGCGTTCCTCGAAAGTCGTGGCGAGAGCAGGATCGGCAACGAAGAAAGACGAAGAAGTGTGCGCACAGGTATACCGGCATCGTGACCAGATAGAGGGGGCAAAGGGGTTGTCTGCGCCTTGTCTGCCGGGAATCAATCACGTATCAGTGACGCTCAACCGATCTGTCCGTCTGCCGATCGCGTGAAAAATATCCATGGGTGAGGATCGAGGTCCGATCGCCAACTCGCTGTTGACTTTGAACCTCTTGCGCTGGAACGACGTGAGAACTTTTTGTCCCACATTGCAACACTCTCTCAGTTTTAGGTATACTTAAATGTAACCCAAGTGATAAGTTATTACTTACCAAGAGGTAAAACAAATGACAAGTTTATTACTTGTTAATAATAATTTCTACCCAGTGATGTCGTACCGACGAGTACAAACGAAGAAGAAAACGACAAATTATTGTACACGGTCACTCGTTATGGTCCGCGAACCAGTTGACAGCGCAAGAGGTTAACCTCTTGTCCCAAATTACAACATGTTCTCAGTTTGAAGTATATTTAAACGTAACCCAGACAAAACAAACGACAAGTTTATTACTTGTTAATAATTTCTATCCAGTGATATCATCACCGACGAGTACAAAAGAAGAAGAAAGCAACAAATTATTGTATACGGTCACTCGTTATGGTCCGCGAACCAGTTGACAACGCAAGAGGTTAACCTCTTGTCCCAAATTGCAACATTTTCTCGATTTTAGGTATATTTAAACGTAACACAGGCAAAGCAAACGACAAGTTTATTACTTGTTAATAATTTCTATCCAGTGATGTCATACGAGCGAGTTCAAAAGAAGAAGAAAGCGACAAATTATTGTATACGGTTCGGTCACTCGTTATGGTCCGCGCAAGAGTTTAACCTCTTGTCCCAAATCGCAACATTTTCTCAATTTTAGGTATATTTAAACGTAACACAGGCAAACAAATGACAAGTTTATTACTTGTTAATAATTTCTATCCAGTGATGTCATACCGACGAGTTCAAAGGAAAAAGAAAGCGAGGAATTATTGTATACGGTTCGGTCACTCGAACCAATTTTCGAACGCGAGCGATTAACAGTTCGCAGCTTCCTGATTCCAGGCGCGTCATCCTGGTTGTGGGCCACGGGTGATGGCCACGCGAGATACAAACGATACAAACGACGGTGTGTAAACTATCTTTTACGCAGTTTCCTCGACGCCTCTTCGTTTAATAGCACGTTTCGGCGCGGATCGGACGAAAATGACGATGCAGTTGTTGTGCGTCTGCGGCCGACTCGGGCTCGTTTCCCCGGTGACGAGACTAATTGGACGCTAACTACCGACTTCCACGTTAAACACAGGGTAGGTCCGAGAAAAAGGCAGCTCGCGCCGTTTCCCCGCGTTCCGCGAAATCCGGCCATCGTGGTAGCGGCAACGCCGTCGATCGCGACGATCGCTACGAGTGGATCGTGACGATCGTGGTGGCACCGACAACAAAGGCCAGGCTCGCGAGAGATCGTGGCCTGAAAGCGCCGGGAGCGGGTGATCCCGTGCAAGACACAATAGCCGGACGCGGCGGTTCGCAATAATGGAAAATAATTAAAGCGGGCAGGAGGAGGAGGGACGATTCAAACGCGCCGACCCAAAAGGTCCGAAGGATCGCTCAATCGGCCTGTCTACCATGTCGAATATTGCTCTCCGCTTTCGTCGGAATTTTACAGTCCGAGAATCGGACTCGAAATTGTCTCGGCGGTCTGCCAATTTGCTGTAATACGCGATACCGGAGGTATCTGTGATAGAGTAATCAACGGACGCGGTCCGGCTGACAGCTGTGGGGCAGTCGCGAGAAAAAATTGTTCCCGTTTGCAAATGGTGGGCAGCGGTGGAGAGTGGGAACCGGTTTAACCGGGCAACAAATTCGTAGATGGATCGATAACTAGATCGAGCGATCGATCGACGTCGATCCTCGAGTAGACATCGTCGACAGGCGCGCACGGTAGCCGACGAGACGATCAGACCCCCGCTTAGACGCGTGTTCCAAGTCCGAGGCCCCCTGCGCTGACCGTGAAACCCCCCGCGGTACAATGATACACCGAGATAATTTCGTTGGACTTTGACCGCGCCAGGGTTCCGCCACCTGGGGAACCGAAAAAAACACCGGCCCCGTTAAGTCGTTTTGACAGGTGTCCGTCGAAATCCGTTCGAAAGAGTCGCACGCGACACACCCGCCGGCAGGGATTATCGACGATACCGACTGAGAATGTTTCAATGTTTCTGTTCGCAGTGATGTATCAGAAGCGATTAAAGAAAGAACGAAGAGCAAGGAAACGCTTGCAGGAGCAGCTGGACCTGGAGATCAAGAGGCGCACGCAGCTCGAAGAGGCATTGAAAGCAACGGGGGCTTCCCCCGAGCAAGTCAGAGCGATCACCGGTAAGTATACAAGGATTATCACGATACCGGAGAGAAATAAGAGAGAAAGAGAGACAGACAAACAGAAGGCAGAGAACGGTAGAGACAAAAGAGTTTTCATCGAGTTCTAACCAACTGTTTCTCTTTCTCTCTCTCTCGCTGTGCCCTCGGGTTACCAGTGATCTCGGAGTACATTAATTAATTCACCGAAGCAGAGCAAACAGCCTGACACCCGACGGAATACGATTCCTTACTTATCCCCCGAAGACGGAAAGATCCGCATCCCTTCCGGTTTCAAACACAACCGTGGCCCAACCGTTTCGCCCGTCTCTTTCTCGATTCTCCGGCTAAACGATAAACGACATTCTTCGACGGCAGGGGTTCGGAGGCAGCGAGAAGCGCACCGCGGCGTCACCCCTCTTCCTGTCACTAGCAAAACTCGTGCGCGAGCTTGAAACCCTTTAAGTGAAATCTCTTATTCCGATATAGAACCGGTGGGCCCAGGAATCCGGCAATCTCGCGTCGCAACGACGTTGCCGCTCCCGCTGCCGCCGCTGATTAACCCTGTCAGAAGCAGAGAGTAGCGATACTAATTTCGAATGAAACGGAGCACGCGAATTCGCAGCTTGGAGACGGTTGTTCGAGGGGTCGTTAGTTTGCTCTTGCAGCGGAACGAACTGCCTACGAATCGTCGACAAATCGATGACGCCGATTTTGCTTTTCTGTTTCCCTCTCGGTTTAGAAAACGTGACGGTGGAGGCCCGCACGAGTTCAGAGCCGCCGGAAGCTAGTCCGGTGCACTCGCAGTCGCAGCAGCAGCCATCGCAGCAACAGTCGTCCCAGCAACCCCTTCAGCAGCAGCAACAGGCCCAACAGTACAGGGAGGCCCAGGTGCCGCGTCCCTCCCAACAACCTTCCACCCCCGAGAAACCGGCATGGGGATACGGTTTGGACCTGATCGGCAGCCAAGCATCCGCCTTCTGGCAGAATTATCAAGGTCAGTTTGCCGCAACACCACACCCCACTGACTAACTCTCTATCCAACTTTCGACGAGGTATCCAACGTCGGAACGCTGGGGGGTACGACAGATAACTTTCCGGCTCCTTCGAGATCGAGTCAACCGGCGCGCACAGACAGACGAGAGAGAGAGAGAGAGAACAATCCGGCTGACTAACAATGGGTATCGAGCGAAATTTAAGAAAAGCGGCGAGAGCCTCGCGGGCACCCTTCCCGTTGGCTAGGAGAAGAGAGGGAGCGGCCGCGACCGCGATGAAAAAGAGGGCGAGGACCCGTGGCAAGCCGCTAATTCGGATAATCGCGTTCCCGTATTAGGATCCACTCAATTTTTCTGATCTTCCGGCCGGGTGACTTCGATCCTCGATTAACCAAACAAAAAAGAGGAAATTTCCTCGACGAGAGGAGATGTGGGGAGAGAGAGAGAGAGAGACGTCACGCGTCGGTATCGCGCAAAGTAAATTATTCGAAAGATCTTCGGGTAGGGAGGAAGAGAGAGAGAGAGAGAGAGAGAGAGAGAGAGAGAGAGAGAGAGATGGAACAATCACGCCGGGGGCAATAACAACCCCGTACACGCGGTAAGGGTGGGCGAGTCGAGTACGAGGCCAGAGTCGATTCCGACGAGGAAACACAAGGTATTTGAATAGGGTCCCGCAGCCACCCGGGCATCATGATGCGGAATCCATTTGCAATAAACAACGGAGATTTAGCTGGGGTAGCGGGGTGGGGAGAGGGTGGGGGGGGGGCATCGGGTCGAGCAACAAGGAGGAGCGTAGGTCGACGTAACGTCGCCGTCTAAGGTGGGTACTTACGCCACTGAGGGGACTTCGGGGCCGTCGTGTCTTCGAGTCATGCATTCTATACGAACAGCGCCTCTCATTCTCCACGAAGAGCGGGAAGAGATTACTCTCGGGCGAGACTGGAGAGTAAGATCGACTATATTTTGAATTTTAAACGGACAAAGAAAGAGACGACAACTGCTGGGATCTGCTACGCTGGGATCGATTTTAGAAAATCTCGACGCTGCGTCGTTGCATTTGTTAAACGATAGGATAGACAGCGTGGAAACGTGCGCAGAAGAGTATGGGGACGCGGATCTCTGGAAGCCGATCGCGACGAAGCGAATCGCGGTAGCGTTTAATCGACTCGAAACGACCGATCTCTGGCTGTGTCCGGCAGGCATTCGCGAACGAGCTCGCGGTAGCGAAGCACGCGTATGAGCGCCACTGAGCGTAATGCAGAGTTTATGCACATCTCTGGCAAGTAAGGAAGGAGCTGTAATTTCCCCGGCGGCCACCGTGGCTCTCGGTGGCGTTACCTGTCCTCCCTCTCCTTTCTTCCTTTGCTCGCGCTCCCTTCATTTCCCTTAAACCCTCCATCTTTCTCTCTCATCCCCTTTTGTTCTGTGCGTCTACTTCACCTCCCTCTCTCTCTCTCTCTCTCTCGCATTCTCTCTATTCTGCTCGCTTTGTCCCTTGTCCTCCTGCTCCTTTCTCCTCCATCTCTCGCGCTCCGTTCCCCCGCCCCCCTTTTGAATATACGTACATACGTGTACGCGTATATGCACACAACGACGATACCTTCCGCGTCCATCAACCAGCATCCACCATCCGACGAGTTCGACCGAGCACTCTGCCACGCTTTAATATTTAGACTATATGCAATAATTTCACAGCAACCATAACGTTGTCTTACCCTATCTCGCCTGTCGGCCGCTTTCACGCGACAAACTCCGCACGTCGCGTCCTTCCTCACCATCTTAGACCTCTGTCGTTTATTTCGTCCTCCCGTGTCCTCGACACCGGCGGCGTCAACTTTGTAAAATCGTTCGTTCGTTTGTAACCGAGATTGGAAACATCCTGGTTAAACGCTCCGGTTGGAAGCGTGCCCCGTTTACACTGCGCTGCGCCCGGGTCCACCGAAGGAATACGCGTGCACGAGCACCCGCAACGAATCTGTTACGCCGAAGAAACTCCGGATCGTAAAACCGGAACGAACGAAGAAACGATACAATGTACAGCGACTTGCTTGTAGCTTGTCGACGTATCTGGAGTGGGCATCTCGTTTCTTCGCGTCGAATATATGGGGCGGGAGGGAGAGGTGGAGACGAGGCGAGCGCATTCCAGCGGGAAAACGCCAGGATGAAATATCCTCCTATAGTGTACCTCGTGCGCGCGTTCGCGCAATCCGGCAGCTAGTCTACGATCCTCTCTACACACCTGTGCGCGGCGGGCACGTGCGTGTGTACCATTAGACGAAAGACAATAACCCCGCGAGAGTGATAAACCGTGACGCGTGTATACGAGCAATATAGAAGCGAAAGGAAGCGAACGCGTCGACACGGGAAGCCTGAAAATGGTAGGGGACTTGAAAGCGTCCCTCGCCGCGAATATATCCACAAGACACGACGTGGTTTTCCGGCGAACAAGCCAGGACCGGAGAAAGATCGGGAGGGTAGGCAGGGAGACGAACCGCCCGTTTCTGTGCACGCTCGGCGGAGGTACGTTCGCGCGAGGGTAACTAGGTGTTAGTGGCTGCTGTCGAGAATATCCCCCCGTCTTCCTTTCCGCGTGACGATTACGAGACGCGATTTACTTTCGGCTTTACGTTTTTCTCTCCGTCTCGACCTCCGTTCAACTCCACGCCCGAGCTCATCGTTGAGAAAACGATGGAAAGGCGGGGCTCGACTCATTGGAAATCGCGAGCGGTGGCGGGACATTTAAATTCGTTTCTGTCGCCAAGCCGAGCGCGAGAGATTCGTCGGGACAGGAGGCGAACGGAGGTTACCGGAGAGCGGCAGGAAAGTGGCGTTTCCATTGGAAATCGTCGAGCATTCCTCTTCGTCCTCGCATCCTCGCTTTTTGTGTCCCACTCGTATCGCCTCGCTTTTTGTGTCTCTGCGCTTCTCCATGCACCTCCTTGATTCATACAATTTCACGGTCGGCTTGGTGCTCGAGCGCCTATCTCCCTGCATCCTCCGTCTCCTCGCCTCCCCAATCTCGTGCCTCTCGTCTCCCTGCATCCCTCGTTCGCCCCACGGTTCCGTGTTTCTGTTTTACATAAAGATCAGAGCATTAAAAACGCGGCGCTACACGAAATCATCCCCCTGGCCGGCCCTCCGCGCCACCGCCATCGTCTTTTCGTCCTTCCCGTTCCTCATCTTCCTACTCCTACTCCCCTTCGTAAAAGCGCTGCTCTTTTTCTCCTCTCCTCTCCTCTCCTCTGCTTTGCTGACCCACGGTTCGATCCTTTCGCATGAGAGAGAGAGAGAGAGAGAGAGAGAGAGAGAGAGAGAGAGAGAGGGGGGGATCGAAAGCAGTAGAGCAATTACCGCGGCCGGGACACGATCGTCCGACGTCTCGAAGTCGGATGCTTCGTTGGATGCTTCCTCGCGCGAGAGGATCGTCGAACCCCGCCGAACGACGTTTGTTTTTCAGCGCGCGAGGTCACGAAGCCTTCACCGCCTCGGAAATTACTTATTACACGCCGGTGTAATAACTCGGGACTCCTCGATGCCTCGACGGATACATTTGCCCACTACCGATCGAGACACTCCGCCGGCCGGGCTGTTTGTTTCTCCGTGCGAGAGCCCGTAACGTTCGTCCGATGTAAAACCAAAATTATGAAGCGTGAGTGGAGAGTGTGACGGTTGGTCGATTCCGAATGGGCGAACGAGCCACGATCAAAAGAAACGAATCTCGGAGCGAAAAGACGTCCACGCGTGGACGTGGAATTTCGAGTGTTCTTCGAGTGAAAAAAAAAATCCAATCGATGGCCAAGCACCGGTGTGCTTCCAATGACGTTGCGGTGTCTCGATTTTTTGAAGAACGGACAATTGTATATATATATATATCTATATATACCGCGTATTCTTTTTTTTCTTCACTCGCCGTGCCTGCCACCGCATCGCTGCCGCCTTCCACTTCTTTTCTTCGACTCCTCTCCCTCGAGACAGAGAGACAGAGAGAGAAAAAAAGAGAGAGAGAGAGAGAAAGACGAGTTGGCCTTCTCGCGCGATGCATTGTGCGCCAGTTAATTACGTGCGGATAAACGCACAGTCATACCGGATACAGTTCGAGAGGTTCTTCTTTCAGCGATCTCGCTCGGGGGCCCTTTCCGCCGCGGTCGACAGCCGAAAAAAATCGGCTGCCGGGACGAGGGCACAATACCAACCGTTTAGAACCGAGAAAGAGGGGCAGCCGGCTCGTTCGGTACGGCCTGAAATTGTTTTCATTGTTCCCGCGATTTGTCAGGGTGTGTAACACGGTAGCAAAACTATTAGTCGCCTGATATCCACGAACGTACGTGAGGCTCCGAAGTTGCGATCTGTCTCGATCGAATCGACTTTCGTTCGAGGCGATCCGAACAACGAACTTTATCCCCGCTGGCGTACGGTGTCGGTTCTCCGTTGACTCGCACGGTGAGAGGCGCACGCGACACCCTTCGCAATCACCGTGGCAACAACGCGGCGATATCTTGAGCAGTTAAATTGTCATTTGGATATCAAAGGGACGAGGAAACACCCCGCGCGCGGATAAGGGCGCCAGAGGTAATTTGGATCAGTGAAACGCAAACACTCGCGGGATATAACGGCCCTGACGAACGCACGAGTTCACACCCACGTACCACGAAACAGCCCTCAGCTATTGTTGCACAAAGCATAATGGAATCTCGGCCCCGACGTCTCTGGTGCCGCGCGGCCGCGCGACTCGTGCTACTGGGGGTAACGTCGCCACGGTCCTCCGGCTTCTCTCCTCTCTTCTCGCCCGTGCGACACACACGCCGGTTTAACTCGGATTTAATGGCCTCGCAATTCGATTTTACCATTGCTCGTTGCCCAAGGAGGCGCCATTTCACGCTTGCCGATTTCACTCGCCCCTTCTTCAAGTCATTTCGAATCGAAAAACACTTCCGTTCGAATTTTCTTCTTTTCGTCGGCTCGGCGAATTTTCAATTTCCAAGGAGGAAGGAGGGTCACCGGACGGGGCAACCCTTCTTCTTTCAATCCTCGAGTAATGTCTATAGTCGTGGGACCCCGGGTCGAAAGGGACGTCGCGTCATTCCGTGGGCTTAACGAAGTAGACCGAAACGAGGAGCCTGCCCGCGGTTAATTCGGCGCGATATCATTAAAGGGACATTTTCCAGTTTTCACCCTAATCCTTGCGGAATTCAGTGAGCAAACCTGCGGCCCTTTCACGCCTGCCTTCGTCCGTTATCCCTGTCCCGTCCCTTCTCCCGTTCCCCTTTCCACGCAGTTCGCGCTCGCTGGTTTTCCACTAATTGCCGCTCCGTTTCATCCTTCGCGGCGCGCGGCGGATTTCGGTTCACGCCTCGACAAAATCGACGCCGAGACGTCCCGTCCGAATTCCCTCCGCCACCATCCAAGATCCACGATGAAGGAGATAACCAAACGAATGTTTTGTGTTTTCTTCCCTGTCGCAGAGTCGCTGGTGCAGGAACTCGAGCTGGAGAGAAAATCGCGGCAGCATCAGGCGGCCGAGAGGGACCAAGTGAAGTCTCCTCTTCAAGGTAGGTTTAGCGGTGACGGTTCGACGCCACTGAATCTCGAGCAAACACGGACGCCGGTGACTTAGTGCGAGAGGCGTCGGCTTCAAGGCTGACCGGTAAAAGTTACAGTTAGGCACTGTCGCGACTAACCCGTAAATTTCCCGCAAACGGAGGGAGGCGTGGAAAATTCGACGTTCGACCGGGGAAACGTAACTCGATTTCTTGGCCGGATCAGCGAGCAGGAATTTCTTGCGACAAGTAACAAAGTTTCGGATCTTTAATTAGAAAGTCCTCTAGGGGATGGCAGTCGCGCTTCGACGGAGGGGGTGTTTCTTGCAGCGGCGTCACTGGCATACGCCGCCGCCGGATTCAAAACTTACCGTCGCCTCTTGCTCCGCGGAAACTTCGTCGAAAGTTCCAGGCTCCGCTGCAAAAACCGTCTAACCGATGCCGCGTGATTTCAATGCTCTTTCTTCGTCTTTCTTTCTTGCTCCTTCTTCTTCCCTCCTTTCTCTCTCGCTCTCTCTCTATCTATCTATCTATTAGTCCATCTATCTATCCATCTATCCGTCTCCCTCGCCTTCTTCTACTCTGTTTCTCTCGAAGAGATCCCCGACGTGACGCTGCACGTAAATAATCGTTTTTCTCCCCGCGAACCAAGGTCCAGCGCGGCTTGGCAGCTGCTTAACGAGTGGTTCCCTTAATTGGCCGCCGCTTCGTCAAATTAACTACTCGTCGGCGGAACGATCGAGATTTTCTCTCTTTCGAAATTGACCGCGTCGATGTCAGGAATCGTCGGGCGTCGGAGCGGCCACGTTGCCTTCCGTAAGACAACGCGCGAACGACGAAACGTAGTGAATTGTGCCACGCACGTCGAGAATTTTTTCTCCCAAATTGCAATACTTTCTCAGTTTTAAGTATATTTAATATTTATAACGCAGGCAAAACAAATGACGAGTTTATTACTTGTCAATAATTTCTATTCAGTGATATCACCGCCGACTAGTTCAAAAGAAAAAGAAAGCGACAAATTATTATGTATACGGTTCGGCCACTCGTTATGGTCCGCGAATCAGTTGACAGCGCAAGGAGTTCACCTCTTGTCCCAGTTTGCAACATGATCTCAGTTTTAGGTATATTTAAATGTAACACAGGCAAACAAATGACAAGTTTATTACTTGTTAATAATTTCTATCCAGTGATATCATCACAGACGAGTTCAAAAGAAAAAGAAAGCAACAAATTATTGTATACGGTTCAGTCACTCGTTATGGTCCGCGCAAGGGTTTAACCTCTTGTCTCAAATCGCAACATTTTCTCAATTTTAGGTATATTTAAACGTTACCCAGGCAAAGCAAATGACAAGTTTGTTACTTCTTAATAATTTCTATCCAGTGATATCATCACCGACAAGTTCAAAAAAGAAAAAGAAGACGAATTATTGTATACAGTTCAGTCACTCGTTATGGTTCGCGCAAGGATTTAACCTCTTGTCCCAAATGGCAACATTTTCTCAATTTTAGGTATATTTAAACGTTACCCAGGCAAAGCAAATGACAAGTTTGTTACTTCTTAATAATTTCTATCCAGTGATATCATCACCGACGAGTTCGAAAGAAAAAGAAGACGAATTATTGTACGTAAAATGACGTGTCGCGCAAGAATTTGTTCTCTCCCAAAATTGCAATATTTTCTCAGTTTTAAATATATTTAATATTTATAACCCAGGCAAAACAAATAATAAATTTATTACTTGTCAATGATTTCTATCCAATGATGTCATACCGACGAGTTCAAAAAGAAAGCGACGGATTATTGTACACGGTTCGGTCACTCTTTATGGTCCGCGAACCAGTGATGATTAACCTCTTGCGCTAAAATGACGTGCCGCGCAAGAATTTGTTCTCCCCTAATATTGCAATACTTTCACAGTTTTAAATATATTTAATATTTATAATCCAGGCAAAACAAATAATAAATTTATTACTTGTCAATGATTTCTATCCAGTGTTGTCATACCGACGAGTTCAAAAAGAAAGCGACGAATTATTGTACACGGTTCGGTCACTCGTTACGGTCCGCGGGACCAGTTGCCAGCGCAAGGGGTTAAAATGGTGCGTGATGATTTTCAATCACAAGCGACAGTTCGATAAAAAGTCGAAGTGGCGGCTGGATCACAAAGGCGCCGGTTAGGGCCGATGAGTCGACCGGTCTCGTATTTACGAACGCGCGCCCAATAAGAACCATTCTCGGCCTCTCTCTCTCTCTCTCTCTCTCTCTTTCTCTTTCTCTCTCTCTCTTTCTCACTCCCTTTCGCGTTCATCCGCGTCTCGGGAGGCAAGGATAATTAGTGAGCGGCGCCGCTTCCAGCCGAACGATCATCGAATCATTCGCTCGGTTTTCTCTCTTATTTTCTCGAATCGCTTTCGTCCAGCGGGTCGCGCGTACTCGAACGACGACTTGGGGATAGGACGAGAAGCATTATCAGGCTAGGTGATCCCTCTCTCGAGCGATATGCACCAGGACACCGAACTCTTGACCGGCGCCTTCTGTTTCAGAATCCCGAACGGGTTACTACAAGAACTCCGTTCTGTTCACGAGTGCGACCTAGAAGAGGCTGGAGGAGAGCAGAAGAGGGGCGGAGCGCGTGTCAGCGAGCAGCCAGAACGAGTGATCGCGATCGATCGTGGGGAAGAGCAAGAGGGACGAGGAAAACGGCGTGGAAAACGGAGCGAGTCCAGCCTCCCGTACAAACTACTCTTCGTCTCGCAGTTTCGTGTGACTCGCGCGGCCGAGCCGATTGAGCCGACCGAAGTGATACCGATCGCGAATTGACGACTTCGTACACGCGGAGAAGAGAGTGCGCGCGTCGAGTTTCGCGAGTTTTCCGGAAGAATCCGAACCGTTGTCACGCGGACAAAGGTCACTCGCTTGTACGATCGAGTACAAGGTACAGGTGAGGACGAAACTTCCGCTCGGGGCTACGATCGAATCCACGAAGAACGCTCGGTCTGCCGATTCGGCCCCCTCGGGACAGAGACTGATCTCGCAGGTAGCGATACACTGTACAATCGCGATCGACGAGGAGTCAGGATGGAAACACATATCAATGAAACGACGATCGTAACGTGTATTCGTCCCATCGTTTCTAGAACGTTCTTTCCGGAGTCGTTGCCGCTTCGGGTCTCGCGGTACTTACCGCCGAGAGGGTAGGTCGTTCAACCAGAAACGAACCTACGTGTCTGCGCGAATGTATATCACGTCGAAGACGATGTAACCAGAGACAGTACTGACCGTAACATTCGCGTTTCGCGATGAAGGAACACGGCCGAGAATAAACGAAATAATTATGGTGGCGAGCGTAAATATACTTCGGAATAATACCCGTGATTCGCCGAGTATTCCGAAGGAGAACGAGGACGAAAGATATCTAGATAGATTTCTAAAGACTGCTTGAGAATGCGTGCGCGTGTGCATGCGTTCCTAGAGGTACCTATCTCCTAATTATCGAGCGACTTCAATTAGCTAATCGTGTTAAGCTGTGCGCGGACGCGATCGGGCGCACCGTCTCGGTTTCGAGTATTATTATCGCTATTATTAATATTATTTCACCGACGACGGTGTACCATGAGAAGCCCTATCGTCGATGAGCGTGAAGGAAGAAAGAAGGGAAGGAAAATCGTCTGAGGATTCGCTGGCTCGCCGGTTGGCCTTCGACCGCACGTTCTCGTACGGCCAATCGGAAAGTTGTTTTTTCCTTTTTTTTTTTTTTTTTTTTTTCTGGTCCACTCTGCCTTCTCGAACGGCAGATCGTGCAAATGCGACTCTTTTTAAACTTAGACACGCTAGAGCACAATTCGCGCGCGACACCGTGTGACACGCGAGTCGAGATTCGAGGAGTTTCGCAACGAGCCGCGATTCGATTATTCTGTAACATATAGAGCGAGAGCAGCTGTGTGACTGTGAAAGAGAGTCAAGGGGAGGAGAGACTGCGAGAGAACGTGATATAGAGAACGAGAGATGGTGAAGACGAAGCTGAATTAGCGTTAGAACGATATAGAAGACGCTTCGATCGAGATTAGCAGAGTGGGAAGAGCACTGATTGTGAGTGAGAGTATATACGTGAATATGTGTGTGTGTGTGTGTGTGTGTGTGTGTGTGTGAGAGAGAGAGAGCGAGAGATAAAGAAAAAGAATGTGTGCACGCGTGAATGAAAAGAAGAGAGAAAGCGTGAGAATAAAAAAAGAAAAAAAAAAAAGAAGAAAAAAGAGGAGAAAAAACGGATAAATTCTCCCGTGCGTTTTAAATCGTAACACCTTATTTATATAAATAAACTTAGTTACTACCGTCGACAAGTAAGGCTAATGCATATTGCGTGTGTCCTGCGTTTGCGTTGATCGGCCGTAGCTATCGGCGAAATATTTCCGGCGACCGCGGCCAAGTGTGTGGGGGAGGGCGCCCGAGCCGTACCGCGACGAATATTTCCCCGAGGCCGATCCCCGTATTTAAGATCCATGTACAAAGTCTTTTGCCCGTAAGGTTCTTGTGTTGTAAAGTTCACATAATCATAGTGTCTAGATCGTACGTACCGGCTAAAGTCCGTTGAGACGATACTACACGTAGTGAAACGAGAATTTAACCACCGATAGCTCATCTGTATTTGCCATCGCCACTACCAATCGAACCGGGGGTCAAATCTCGCGATCGTGAATCACCGGCGCGTGCCGTCGATCCGAACTCGAGGGTAATCGCGACTCGCGATGCGCAAGCGAGTCGACCGACGACAAGTCGAATCACCTTGGCGGAGAAAGAAACTGGACGATGAAACGGAAGAGCTAAGTGCGCGCGTGTGTGTGTGCCGGCGATTCCCGATCGGCGAGTGGGGAAATTCCGCGAGAGCGCGATTGACGAAAAGAGGAGAAACGAAAAAGTGAACGGGGTGGGTTATTGCGTTACAGGGGAAAGAAACTCGTGGGTCGGGTGGATCGAGTGGGTGGGGGGAAGGGAGGGGAGGGGAGGGGGGGGACCAGTATCGCCACACTACACTGAGTAACGATGATGACGAGCGATGACGATTTCGCGATCGGACTTATACAATCTAGTATCGAGGCAAAAAAGTGTATTCATTGTAATTCAGCATTATTACCTATAAATAAATAGTTGTTATTGTAAATTCTGTGCGTGTGTTCCTCGCTAACCCACACATCGTTCCATCCCTCGCGCGGACCGTACGGAGAACGGTAAGGTGAAAGAGAGCGAAAAGAGGAAACGAGTGTAGAGGCGAATGGAGGAGGCAAATTGCGCGGCGGTACGGTAAGTGAATACTCGCACGATGAAAAAGATGATGGAAAGGTAGGTGAGGAAGGGGAGTAGGCGAGGCGAGGACGGTGTTCTCGTTACAATTACCGGATTCCAGGCGATAGATTCGTCGGACGTCAGCGAAGGAGCACGCGGTTCTCGCCGCGTTCAGATTAAAGGCTGCGCCGTGTGGCGGCGGCGTACGACGATGCATTCTTATCAATTTCCAAGCAGCCTAACGACCCAAGACACGCGACGGATGCCCATTGGTCGAGCCAGGCTCCACCCTTTCGACAGGGAACATATTTTAATAATAAATAACGACGATCAGGCTTATGATTCCGCGGTTGGCCAGGGTCGGGTCGTAGTCACTTAATTAAATCGCCGCGCGCGAACGTCTTAATAGGCCGTGGCTACAAACTCGACGCGATCTATGCATGCGTCTCGCCTAACGCGTAGTCACGTAACCGGCGGCTCGACTGAGAAACGAGCACGTGCCCTCCCGCACCAGCTCGATCCGTCTCTTCTCGCTGAAAATTTGGCCGATCGTCGCTGAAACGCTTTTTCATCGAAGATGCAACGGCCAAGTCCATGGTTAACCAGGGAGGGGGGAGGTAAAAAAGGAAAACGCGCGTTTGAATGCAAATTAAGCGAGCGTCGTCGAACCCCGCGTTTCCAGTGCCCTTTCTTTTTCCTGTCACTCCCCTCCGGCTTTTCACTCCCTCGCTCGGTACGTTTCGCGTTTCAGAATCATAAAGATAACCGAATTGCTCCGACTCGACTTTTATTCCAAGGACATATTGCCCGACAATCATTCCAGCATTTGCATAATTATCGAATAAAATGAGAGAGTGAGAGAGAGAGAGAGAGCCCTCGGGGCACTTCTAATACTCTGGCCCGCGTGTACGACTAATTTCATGCTCTCGGCTTTTTCCTCGGCTGTGAGGGTCGTTCGCCCCTCTCACCCCCTACTCCCAACCCCGCCCCCCCCTCACACACAGATTTTTCTCCTTTCTTTCTTCGTTGACGTTCGTCAGAACGCTTCCTCGCCGCTCGATCTCACCGTTTCCGCGTCTCGCCGCACGCGCTGTTCCCAGCAAGAGACGAGACCCTCGTTCGTCGCGGCCGATTAGCTTAATTCGGCCCCGGAACGACCAAATTCCTTCTAATTAGAATCGCAACGACCGCCGTTCGTGCCGTTCTCTTTACGATCCGCGTTCTCGTCCTCCCACTCCTCTTCCCACGAAGAAACGACTGCTTCTCTTGAAATTAGCCAAGAGAACTTTCTTTCCTCGTGGATTCTGATCAAAAATGTCTCGAAAAGGGCACTAAAAATCGTCTGTCGCCGTCGTTTAACCACCTGCGCTGGAATAACGTGCCACGCACGTCGAGAATCTTTTCGTCCCAAAGTTGCAATGTCTTCTCAGTTCTAAGTATATTTAAATTGGCAAAACAAATAACAAATTTATTACGTATTGTGTATATTTTTAATTAATTATTAAATTATTAAGATCTTCAGTGATATCGTACCGACGAGTTCAAAAGAAAAAGAAGACAAATTATTGTATACAGTTCGATCACTCGTTATGGTCCGCGAACCAGTTGCCAGAGGTTCACCTCTTACGCTTGAATGACGTGTCACGCACGTCGAGAATTTTTTCGTCCAAAGTTGCTACATTTTCTCAATTTTAAGTATATTTAAACGTAACCCAGGCAAAACAAATGATAAGTTTATTACTTCTTAACACTAGAACTACCAAAATTGTCGAAATGACCAACTGATAATTTTTTTTTAGATATTTTGTAGACACAAAATAGTGTATTTTTAGAGACTTGAATGATTCTTTGTAAAATATATAAATAAAAGCTTGTGTGTTATAAAAATAACTGTATTATAAAGATTTTCTGTTTCTTTTACTTCAATAATGGAAATTTTATTCTTTAGTTGTCGGTAATTCTAGTGTTAATAATTTTTATCCAGTGATATCGTTCAAAAAGAAAGCGACGGATTATTGTATACGATTCGGTCATTCGTTAAGGTCCGCGAACCAGTTGCCAGCGCAAGTGATTCACCTCTTGCGCTTGAATGACGTGTCACGCACGTCGAGAATTTTTTCGTCCAAAATTGCTACATTTTCTCAGTTTTAAGTATATTTAAACGTAACCCAGGCAAAAAAAATGATAAGTTTATTACTTCTTAATATCAGAACTATCAAAATGGTCGAAATGACCAATTGATAACTTTTTTTTAGATATTTTGTAGACACAAAATAGTGTATTTTTAGAGACTTGAATGATTCTTTGTAAAATATAAAAATAAAAGCTTGTGTATTATAAAGATAACTGTATTATAAAGATTTTCTGTTTCTTTTACTTCAATAATGGAAATTTTATTCTTTAGTTGTCGGTAATTCTAGTGTTAATAATTTTTATCCAGTGATATCGTTCAAAAAGAAAGCGACGGATTATTGTATACGATTCGGTCACTCGTTATGGTCCGCGAACCAGTTGCCAGCGCAACGGGTTAACGATCGACGAACTCCAACGTATTTGATAGCTTCGGTTTTCCCGTGTACTTCGTGTGCCCGCGACTTTTCAAAACAAAAGGACGTTCCCCAAGGAACGTTCCAGGCTGAAGGACCTTTCGTCGAGATGTCACCGCGGTTAACGAGAACAGTCGAGCCGAGCAAAACAAGCGATTTTTATCGGAAGGGAAGAGTCCCCCATCGTCTCTCGAATTATGCTAAACGGTTTTGCTCCGAACTCCCACGGAGACGGGGGCTGTTTCCGCGAGCCGGCGGAGACACGTTGCAAAAGCAGCCGCAGAATCTCGCGGCGGTGAAACTTTCGTCGCGGCTAAGAAACGGCCACGTCGGGCGAGCCGTGGAAAATTTGCAATTGTAATTGGCCTCGGAGACGGCGAATTCGCGCGCACCTTTTTTTTCGAACGCGCGCCAGTTCCAGCAAACAATTCTCGTCGCTCACTTTCGCTCACGTAAATTACGTATGTACGATTTAACGATCGAGTTCTTCGTGCAGGCCAGAACGCGAACTGAAAATTCAGCAAACCCGGCGAGAGAAAGGAACGAGGCGATTGCAAAATCGGTGCCACGACTCTCCGTCGCGTTCCGAGTATATTCCTGAATCCCTTGGAGTCAAACATACCGAGTCGAACGAATTGGAACGATCGAAGAAACGCATTTGAGTGGAAGCTTAATCCTTTCGAAGTTTATTATTAGTGTTTTCTATCACATGTATCGACTAAGACGGAGTTAGGTCGTTAAACATGATCTGACTGATGATTAACGATTTTGATTAATACGAAATCGGGATTATTAATTTTGTCAAGTATGATCATTAATTAATGAATGATGAAAGTAATTAAAATCGTTGCGATCAAATTCAATGATTACTTTAATAATCATTAATCATAAAATGAGAATTCCGATTATTATTGTATCGGCAGTTTATATATGTTATGAAAATTACATATTTATCATCTGCATTGTTCTACAATGTGCACAATCCTATAATTTTATCAGTATTTGTTGCAATCATTTAAAAAATTTCCACCAACTATAAATGAAAGTCTCACCAACATAATTCAGTCGTTATTGGCGAAACTTTTTGTGACTATTTTATGACAAACTTGTCGGATAAATAAAATTTTGAGATTACGACACGCACTATACTTATATACCAACGCTATATCAGAGAATTATAAATTTTAACAAAATTATTATAAATTCAACGATACAAATACTATTGCACAGCAAGAAATATCACATTATCACAACATTATTTAGTTAATTGCAGTGAATCCGATTGATATTCTGACATTTAAATATTCTAAACATTTACTAATCAATACACTAAACATTTAAACTGTTATAATTTTGTTTAAAAGAAATAAGTACAGTTGGATACTTTAAAGTTTGTGCTTTCAAAGTGCATGATTTATTTTGTATTAAAACGTTTTTATATTATGTAACAGATGACAAAGTGAAAACATTTTTCACTTCCGCACTCTTCGAAAATGCTGTAAATTAAATCGTAATATGTATGCTGTAAATTAAATCGAAAATATTGAAAAATTCTTTTTCATGATTGAACGAATCCTCAAAATATTATCCTTTGGTATATTTTACAATCTTTCTTCGCCAATTCATTGAACTTTAGGGAAGGAAAGTATCCGTTACGTGATGCAAAGAAGTTTTAAAGTAAAATGAATAACATATTTTGAAGGTAAAGGCTTTAAACTTTAAAATGAACCGAAGTTTATTGTTGCGCGATTTCTTTTTACAAAAGTATAACAGTTTCAGTGCTTAGTGTCCGAATATTTAAATGTCTGAATCATTATATATAGATTCATTATGTGTTATTTAAAATTCTTTATTAATGATAGTCGTTTTAATTATTTTGAAATATTTATAGAAATAAAAATGACGATCACCAATGACCAACGTGTGAAGAAATAATACATTATTACAAAAAAATATAGATTAATAATATATAGATTAATCAGTTAATTTAAAAAAATTTAAGATTTAAGATTTAAAAATTATTGGGTATTATAAATTATGGTTATTATAATTGATTGATAGTATAATTATAAATTGCAACAAAAATTAATCAAGATCACTGATTTATTTTCAGTAATTGTTTACAAACATGATTACAAACTAACTGTCCAAATCTGTATTATGATATAAGCTTGCGAAATTAAATGTTTATGTTTATTCGTACAATACTCAGTGTGTCATTAATTTCAGGCATTTCACGTAACTCGTCTGCATTTTTAATTAATCATATTGTTTAATTTACTATTTTCAATTATTAAAACTGAACATATGTATTCAGCTACATATGTTCTGTCCTGTATTAAATACTTTATCTGAAGTATTTTTCCATTCTCTCTATATATTTTGGTTTTATTGAACTTTATTTATTCCTTTTCTTATTCCTATTATATTTTATTAATACATCGTTCATCAGAATGTTCTTACGTTAACGTACCAACAATAAATAAATTTCTTATACCTAGATATGTATACAATTGAAATTTAAAATGTAAAAGATTAATAGGAATCACAATCTATCTCACTTTCAAAAATATTCTAAACCTAATTCTTCTTTTTACTCTCGAACGGCGAGTGGACTTGACATGTTAGATGGATGTTAGGTTCAGGACTCACAACGAAATGTTGTTTTTGACGTTTCTCCAAATGTGGAATATATATTAGAATCATACTGCAGATACAGGATATCTCGGAATAAGTCTTAGGAATGGCTTTAGCCATTTGATTTTGCTTTCAAGTTACAGAAGACTTAATTTTTAACCAATTATGTGCAATGTTGCGAGGAGGATGTCTAGTTTTGTATGTAAAAAAATTGACAGAATAAACATCCATATCCAAAGAAATACGTAAATGCGATACAAAATTGGCTAAAATAAAATAAAACGAAGCTAAAATAATAATAATAAAATAAAATAAAGCTGAAATAATAATAATAAAATAAAACAAAAGCAAAAATAAAACTACGTAGAATACATGTTTATATGAATCTTTTAGACGTGCTGAGCCACCCCTAAAATTTTTCCTCCTTATTCTGACACACTCTACATTTACAAGTATACATGTATACAAAGGATAAAAGAGGATAATCAATATAATTATATTAATTATCACGAATTCATTGTTGTCATCAAAGACAACGTTGCGTCCACCAGAGCGGCGAGAAAAATAAAGCACGCTTTAATCCTTTCTCCGAGTGAAAAATGACGGAGAGTGGATCGTTCGACAACTGCCTCGTTACCTCTCGTATCCGAGTGCAAACGAGTGGAAGAAGAGAGTCGTTCGTTTTTCCCTATTTCGGTCACGGTTTCGAGCTGGATGCGCGCGGCCGAGAAAGCGAGGACGAAAGGGGAGAAACGGGGGAGGACGATTTTTGGAGAATGGGCGAGGACGATGGTTAGAGGGAAAGAAGGGAAGAAGGCCCGCGGTCTGTTTCGGGCCCCGGACGCATAATTACACCCTTGCGCATCGAGAAACGGCGAAGAGAACGGCGGGGGAGAGGCGAAGCTCAACACTTTCCAGAGCGCCCCGTCGTGGTCCGCAGACACCGCGAGAGGACCAGACACGAGGAATTTCGTAGTTTGATTTACAGCTGCTCGGATCCCGACGTCGTCTATCGGGTCCACCGCTCCGTTTTGATTGCGCTTCCCTCTAATGGAGGGTAAACGGTTGGCCCCGTTCATGAATTTGTATTAGAGAATCGGTTCCAGGAGTCGAGTCGACTCCGTCGTTCGCCAAAAACGATCTCCTCACTCCCCCTCCCCCCGTTTCACCTCGCAGAAAGAGAGAGAGAGAGAGAGAGAGAATCCCCCCCCCCCCCGTTTCATCGTCGTTCTCGGTCGGGGGGCTCCAATTGGCCGGAGAGACCTTGGCCAAAGAATTCCGAGATCGCTGCCCCGTTTTCAAAAGGGCGCCGTTTAATCGAGATCCGCAGGTTGGAAAGTCCGGGCGAAATACTCGCAAAGAGAATACAATTAGAAGACGCGTGCTGCTCCGAGCAGCAGACGTGAGGGAAAGATTAATTTCCTCCTCGGCGTTCTATACGCATTGGAAACGCATAAGACGCTTCCCCCCGTGGGGCCGCTGTATCGCTAATCTGTTTAAATAACGAAACATCCTTCGGGGATGCGGCGGGTGACGAGAGAAGGCCGCCGAAGCGGCGCTACCGAACGAGTGGGTAAACGAAAATCAATGTATCCGACACTGAGCGAGCAACGTCCCTCCGTTTTATCTAATGAAATGTACAACGCGAAAGAGGCTTCCGTGTCTCGAGAATCTATCGTCGTTCTATCATGTGTGTTTCGGTTTCTCAGAGGAACTTTTCAAATTTACCATTTTTTTTTTTTTTTTTTGGTCTCTTTACAGACTGCTTTCCACCTGACGATTTGAGAGGATATTTCATTTAAAAAAATAGTATATACATCTTTTTATGTGTTGTTTAATTGGTAATTTTTAAAGATTTGAACTAAATGCATATATACCACAGTCAAAGGTTCATCAAAACATTATCTACGGTACTGTCTCCATGGAGTTTTATCCAAAACAATATTTTTTAAAATTTCGCGTCAAGAACATGTGGTAATTTTTGTCATAAACTTCTTTTGTCAATAAAAAAAAAAAAAAAGAATTGAAAATGCCCGAATTAAAATTTTATTTTGTCAAGTACAAAAATAATGTAGGAATATAATATAAATAATATTTATTTAATAACTCAAATAAATTCTTTTAACGACACTTTTTAACAGTTCTCTTTCGCTCTCGCGACTCTCACGACTCTCACGACTCTGGTCTTTTTTTTTTTTTTTTTTTTTGAAGAAAAACCCCCTATGCCCACGATGGACCTCTCACATCACACTTCCATGATCAACAAACAGCCCATCTGTTATATTTAAACATAACTAAAATTATAATAATTATAATAACCGATACTACAATAATATAGCCTCTAGAACATTATTACAAATTGGCTCAGTAGTCTATCAGAAATTTCTAATGATTTCTAATTTTGAAAATTTGTTAAAGTTTCAAATCATCTATTACCATTAAATGCCGACAACAACCCTAAGTTCTGGAACACCGTGGACCATTCCAAAAGAATAGACATAACTTTCAAACAATTGAAAAGTTGATGTTCTTAACTTTGTCAAAGATACGTACACCCCTTAACGAATTTTCCTGATAGCTAATTTCTCCAATTTTTTTCTCGCCAAGCCGACAAAGGAGAAATCACGGGACTCCATCCCGGTGCGTGGCACTTGGAACTTGGAAAATCCGTATCCAACCGAGCGCGAAGATTTCGAACGAGTCGCGCCGAGTGAATATTTCCTTAGGTGAACAGAAGCACGGGCCCCCTGCCAGGCCCCGCGGTTCCGTAAGGGAAAATTTAATAACGAAACGACGACGCGGCTCGGCTCGGAACGCGCGGCCGCGTTATCGCCGCGGAATATCAAAACGCTACGCCGGGAGCTGAGCGCCGAGCGTAATTTCGGCGGACGGCAGTGCGCGCCGATAGTTATCGTCGGTAATCCGAGTAGTACGAAGGGATGGAAAAAAGGACCAGAGAGAGGCGATTCACCGGAGGGGGAAGATCGTGACCGAATAAAGGCGCGGCACCGAAGACTTCCAAGACCACCGATGCAACACACGCGGAAACTCGGCGTTGTTTTTCCGAAGCGAAGATTACTTTTCGGGCATGAAACCGAAGGGTGTTCCTCCGCGTTAAGCGATTCAAGCGGTTCGAAAAAGAGCGGATGGATACGTGGCACTCGCGAAGGAACCAAGGGTTGATTGGTTCTCACGGAAGAGATTTTTCCGTCTGTACCGATTAAACATTGGCTGACCACATCCGGCGATCGTTACGAGGCCGAAGAGATGTAACGCCGGCCTGGCTCTCGCCGCGGCATTCTTGCGTGTAACTCTCTCGAAACACGAGCCGAGGAAATAGAAGAAGAAGCACAAGAAAGTGCGCGCGCCTTGTCAAGGTCTTCGGGGCGCCACGACTGGAAAAAACGATCGACACCTCGGCGAATAGTTGGCCGGCATTTAAGTTCTCGATCAGGAGAGTGAAAGAAAGAGAGAGAGAGAGAGAGAGAGACAGACAGAGGGGAAAGTAGGGAAACCGTACCGGACGCCCTTATCCGTGAGAGCGCACGCGTTATTGGTAAACGAGGAAACTATAATCGTTAGTTGCTTCGTGTTTTCCACGATCGTGGCGCGTCGCTCTATCTTTTGGGAAATCCGTGTTTTGTGAATTTCGACGGGATGTCGTGGTATCGTTTATTATAATTAATCTGTAGTTATAATTTTAGTTACGTTTAAGTGTAACAGATGGCCTATTTGTTGATCATAGAAGGTCCAAGACAGGTTGGCATGCGGCGCTTTTCTTTTGAAGCATTCAGAAAGAGCTATCAAAAGTGTCAATTGTGTTGTTAAAAGAGTTTATTTAAGTTGTTAATTCGTGTCAATCGAATGTTATTTGTCTTGTTTAATTATTTGTTGTTCTATTATCATTACCTCTATTAAGGGAATATTCTGGTAATCCGGTTTAAAAAAATCAATTTTTTTCTTTTACATTTTCTCAAAGTATGTGCTTTCGAGAATGACTATGTAAAAGGATTTGTTTGAATTCGTAAAATTAGGACAGTTATAGATGTTTAAAGGAAACGGTGTACTGCTTGCAACGTAACTGTATAATATATTTTTATACAACGGGTAACAAAAGATTCAAATGTGTTTTTCTCAAAAAATATTTTAATTTATAATATTATTTATATTATTATTTATTTTTATATTATCATTATTTTATAATATTCTATTTTTCGTACTGCTCGATTCATTGTAAGTATGAATATTTTTGTACAACGGGTAACAAAACCTTCAAACGTATTTTTCTCAAAAAATATTTTATTTTATAATATTATTATTTATATTGTTATTATTTTATAATATTCTATTTTTCGTACTGCTCGATTGATTGTAAGTATGAATATTTTTGTACAACGGGTAACAAAAACTTCAAATGTGTTTTTCTTCAAATCCATATTTTTTAAATTGACTGATGGGATACCTCACGTTTTAATTGACCGATTGACTTGAAATTTGGAGATCTTCATCTTTATCGCATGAACCATTTCAAACTCTGATGTTTTCTTTGTATTTTTATTTACCACCCAAAAGACAAAAAGCACAACGGAAATCGATATTTAAATTTCAAAATGCTGCCATTTCTTTAATTTTCAAAATCTCGCTGTTTCCGTGGTTCATGCGATAGCCATATTTATACTAATTAAGATGCATTTTAGTTTTTTAGTTTCAAATAACCAGATGGACTTGAATCACGTCAGCCATTCGTACCCGTTTTTAAAAACGTGCTTTACCCAAGGCTATATAATTTCCACAACTTTCATTAATTTCGTTAAGAAAAAAAAGTTGCAAATACTCTTTAAATATGAACAAATCTGTGTGCGAAAACTGCATACCAAAATGTATCATGGTTTCCTTAGTAAAAAATCCCAAAAAAGTCAATTTTTACAAGCCGGAATATCCCCTTAAATAAACATTATTTATATTATATATCCATATAACGTTATTTATATATATCTCTGCAATGTCGAGGGGAGAAAGGAAAGAGAGACGGAATTCGATCGACAAGTAGGAAAAAAAAAAAATCGATCGAACGATCGACAAATGAAGCGAACGAAGACAAATGGCGCGGTGCCGCGCGGAACATCGCGGGACACGATGGAAGGCAGTTCGTTGCTTCCTTTGATCTACCCGTAATTGAAAACACAGTTCATTCACACCATTAACGCAACGAGCATTACACTACAATTAAGACGTCAGACGAGTCTCACGATCCGGCACTGACTTTGTGGGCTAGATTAGATCGCCACGGTACATTTACGTGCGCGCCCGGTTACGTCTCTCTCTCTCTCTCTCTCTCTCTTTCTCTCTGTACTTAATTATTTCTTCTTTTTTTTCTTCTTCTTCTTCTTCAGGAATTAATTCCATTTAGCGAGGAATATTCAAAAAAGCGTTGAAATAATAATAGACGGGTAGTGTACGGGCCCGCGGGCTGCCGCAATAGCGACACGGCTCGGTGCGCTTGATCTTTTCCTGTTTTTTCAATAAAACTGGAAATCACGCTGATGCTTCTTTCGCCGAAGCATCAAGGTTACTACGACTCATTAATGTTACATTTATTATCGCGCCGCTGGCAGTTGCGTCTAATTAACTATTCGCGGGGCCTTCTTTCCCGTCTTCGTTAACCGCTTTCAAAGAGCAAAGCCGTCGCGGGGATCGCGTACACGCCTCGCTACGTGAATGCCTACTCGGAGGAGGACGCGAGAGGACGCGTGCCGCGAATCCAGCGCCAAGTTCGCCAATCAATTCGCGAATAAAGACACGATAAGGAGGCTCGGAACTCGAGCGAGATGGAACGAGGAAAAAATTGAGAATGTCATTTGCCTGAAACGGATGACCAAACCAGAGTGGGAGGGGTGAGGGGGGAGGGGGGAGAGGGTGAAGTCCAGGTGATCTACGAGAGTTATACGGTAATGGAATAACCACAGGGACGACGAGTAATTGTAAGAATTAACTAATAACACGGCAGCGAAGTAGGGTCGTGCGAACGGCCCGTATCCTGGCCGGTAACCTGTCATTCCTCGATCCCTCCTCCGCCATCGGAGGGATCTATCAATTACTTCGCCTAAGTGGATCCTAGATCAGACAATAGAATTGGCCCTGACGTCCGGATTTTCTGTGTGTCGTCCGTGGATCACGACTACTTCTCGAGCGTTCCGCCAGATTTACATGGGCAATTAAAACTCTTCGTGGAAGAGTTTTTTCCGCGCGACAACGTGCCACTTTCACGGTGTCAGTCGAAGTCAGAGGTGTGGAAACACGGATTGTTCTTTTTTTTCTTTTTTTTTTTTTCTACTATTTTTTCCGTCGCGTTACGTTCACCGGTGAGAATGGAAATGGCAAGGGGGGCTGAACGTGAGAAAGGGTATTGGAAATGGATAGAGCGGGGTAGTATCGATCGCATCGATCCACGGCGTCAAACGATCGTGCGTGGCGGCATGACGGTAAAAATTACGTCCCCCCCCCCCCCTCTGTCGGCCGGTGTTTCCCGCCGCTACGTTTTTAAGCCGACAATTCAAGCCCCTTCTTGGCGGGGGCGCGCACGCGATGTGTCATTTAATTTCCGCAATAACGCTTTTGTTTCCGATTAAAAAAGCGGCGCGAGCTACGAGGCGATGAGAATGCGGACTATCGCGTATAGAGACGGACGAGTGAAATTCGGAGGGGTTGGGCGGTTCAAGAGTGGCAAGGGGTGGCTAGTGAAAAGGAGAGAGAGAGAGAGAGAGAGAGAGACAAAGAGAGATAGAGGGAGAAAGGTAGAGAAAAGGAGAAAAAAGGAAAAAGGAGTGAGGGTGTGTGTATTTGTGTGTATAAGAGAGAGAGAGAGAGAGAGAGAGAGAGAGAGAGAGAAACGAGCGGTAACCCGTTGGTTCGCGAACACGGCATTGTTTCGCGCGTACACGAGCCCTGTCGCGGCTAAATGCCGTGAAATTGTCATCCTACAGTCACAAAGGGAATTCACTCTCGCAGCCGGTGAAATATAAACGCGTTTTTCCAACCGCCCGCTTTTCCAGCCCGATTGTTATTTGGGCTGAATCGTTGTTTTCCATCGGCGTGCCGGTACCACGGGCGCGCTCGCTTCTGCGATTTTACTACTTTTCCCTCTACTTCGACGCCTCCGGTTCTCTCGCGTGTGCACCACACGCAACGAATATTACGCGCGTTTGCCCGCGTTCCTATCGACAGATTCGCGCGCTCGCTAGCACGATGAAACTTTAACGAGAATCGCGAACACGGTCCAACTTATTGCCGAGCGGATGTACACGCGCGCGTACTCGCGCGATATAAACGCAATTTTCCATCGACGATCGCGTTTTATCGTTTCCCGTTCTCTCTCTCTCTCTCTCTCTCTCTCTCTTCCGGATTTTTCCCCTCTTCCTCGTTCTTTTTCCCTATTTTTTTTTTTTTTTTTTTT
>NW_025110225.1:420898-441241 GCF_011392965.1 Frieseomelitta varia
AGTTCGTACTTACGCATCGCTCGTTTCAACCCTGAAACTCTTCTTCTCCTCATTTTTTTTTTTTTTTTTTTTTTTTCCTTCCCTCTACCCCTTTTTTTTATTCACCGTCCCAGAGGGAATCGGATTCAGGCCAGGACCGGATTTCGGTCCGAACTAACGCGAAAATTACTTTCCATCTGGCCGGCCACGAAGAATTCATCGGCACGAACATCGGCCCGGATTTCGCCGTGTAGTTCTTCGAAGCGAATTAAAAGATTATCCGCCGGTCGCGGACAAACGTTTCAAATTGCTTCTTTATTTCTGGGGCAATGCACGCGAACCTTTCAATCTCGATGCGAGCCGGGAGTGCACGATCGATTAGGGAATTTCGAAGCCCGAGACGACGTGTCCCTCGGGTCCGTTTAGACTCCACCTCCCCGGACCCATTTTCCCCCGACTCGGAAATTCAACCGTGCGTGATCCGATGGAGTATCTTTCTCCCTTTCCCTTCAACCCTCCTCCGTATCTCTCTCACTCTCTTCTCTTTTATACATACACACACGCGCGCGCGCGCGCGCACACACTCTTCTCTATCCCTTTCGTCTTGCCCGTAGTTCACGTAATATTGGAAAATAATGCACCAGTGTATATGACGCGCGGGTCAGGCACGAGAAGGCTTGAGAAAACTCCAGAGACCAGACGCGTGACTCGTAGTTTATCCAGGCATCGTTCGTTTCCATTTGGAAGTCGCTCTGCTTGAACAAACAGCCACGTGTATACGCGTGTATAAAACTCGAGGTTCGTGCGCGTCCACGAAAAAACGCGAACCTATCGATTCCCATCGAGGAATCCCAGCTTCGAGGATTAAAAAAAAAGAGAAACGGGGGGAAAGAAAGGAAGACACAACTCGGCTCGATGAAAAATCGTCCCCTTCGCGATACTAGCCCGATGACGAGCGATACGTCAGCAACATTAGCTAGTCTACACGCGCGTCAAGACGATATATCGCGGCGTGTATACGCACGAACGATGAAAACCCGAAGGCAATTAAAGGAGGAGCTAACAAGCTGGAATCACTATCGTTTCCTCTGCATCTACCCGCAGAAAGGATCCACCGTCGCGTAATAAGGTACGCGATACATTCAACGTCCGCCACACTGCGTACCTTAAGTGCATACTTAGGGCGGCGTAATGCGTGTACTGTATGACCGACAATTAGGTCTCCTGCTTTTCAGCAGCTCGATTTCAAGGCCGATTTCTTCGCCGCGCCGCGAAAGATCGCCGCCGCGAACGAATCAACGATCCACGAAGCGACAGGAAGCGTACCGATCGATCTTCGATACGCACCGACAGCTTCTTCCATCGTTTCCAAACGGGACCGATATCAGAAACCCTTTCGAACAAATCGCAGCTCACCGCGGCAATTGGAATGTTACAGTGGATAGGACCGATCTCGACACTCCACTGCCAACTTTTAGTTACCTGACGAGAGAGAGAGAGAGAGAGAGAGAGAGAGAGAGAGAGAGACTTTTATCTGGCATCTTTCCCACTGGCGTCGTTAGCGCCTTCGTTGTGTCCGGTTGGCGTCGGAGACCCCGAGAGCCGGTCGTAACCCTGTGGACACGGAAAAATTTACAACTTTCGCGGTGTGTGTACGAGAGAGTAGAAGCAGTAGAGAGAGAGAGAGGCGTATTCGAAGAAGCACTCGATCCAGAGATTTCTCATTCATTCGAACTAATCGTGACACGTATTGGTCATGTGCGTGGGTACTATGTACACTTTAAAAGTGTCAGGACTGCTTATTTAATATAAATTGTAATTTTTTTCGTGGATACGTAGCTATGAAGGGAACCATTACTGTGGAGATATAATCTAAATAATGTTTATTTAATAAAAATAGTGATAACAGAGCAACGAATAATTAAACAAGACAAATTACTATAAACAACACGAATTAACAATTCAAATAAATTCTTTTAACAATACGATTGACGCTTTTCAACAGTTCTATTTCAACGCTCTCTCACGACTATCGCGACTTTGGTCTTTTAAAAGAAAATAAGTGCTCCATGCCTACGTTGGATTACTCGCGTTACGTTCATATTTTATCATATTTCTAACAGGCAATCTGTTATATTTAAACATAACTAAAATTATAACTACAGATTAATTATAATCACCGATACTACATTACCAAGACCACATAAAATAAAGTAGAAGAAGACTACAGTGGGCTAAGAAATATCGAAATTGATCAGTTGGAGAGTGGAAAAATTTTATAGACCGGCGAATCTAAATTCGAGGTGTTCGATTGCTCATGTTTTTTGGAAGACCTGAAGAAAAAATGATTCCTGACTGTAAAATAGTGTTGGTGATTTAATAAAAATGGAATTCTGAAAAGAACCATACCATCTGGGAGGCGATTAATAGGGCAAAATTTTATTTTCATGCATGACAACGATCCCAAGCACACTGCAACGGTTTGTAAAGACTATTTGCAACATTTAGAACAGAGAGATGAATCAAAAATAACGCACTGGCACCCTCAGTCCCCGAATCTGAACCTAATGGAGAATATTTTGGATGAAAATCCGTGAAGTGCGTCCAAAGTCTCAAAATGACTTGTGGAAACTACAAACTACTGCATGGAACCAAATAGTACCAAGAAACAATGGAAAAACTAATGAAACGGATGCCGAGACTAGTCGAACGAATAATTAAAAAACTCGGTGGAAAATTAATGTTGTTATTATTATAATGTTAACTATAATATACTTTTCCCAGCTTAACGTAACTAATGGTTTTCCAAATTTATTTCATTTTCTGTAAGTGTCCTAATACTTTTGAAGGGGGGATGTATGTTGTCACGTGGTCTTTAGGTTCTCCGATGCTCTTTTCGGCCTGATCTTGGGACCATCCTTCTTGTTTCGTCAGCCGAGCTGTGAAGACGCATTGTACGTTCGTCTAAAGTCTACAAGCGTTACTATATTGCAAATAAAAACATACAACCATTGGACTACCGAGTCAATAATTTAGTTCTCCGAAATTCGTAGCCAAAGTTGGCGTAGCACAGTGGACGAACAGGGTGAAAGCTACGAGAGCTGAGAGAGAAAAAAAAAAAAAAAACGAAAAGTTCGAAGATTCGTGCGAAGAAAGGTGAAAGAAGGAGCAGAAATCGATCGTGTTCGAGAGTAAAGGAGGAAAGGAACAATCGACGAAGCGCTGAGCAGCTGTCGACAGATTAAGATAACCCTGAAGTTAAGTGAACGCGAGGTGTATCCGGACTGTGGATTTAAGGTGATTAAAGGCACCTGATATCGAGAATTATTATACTATGTATCTCGTAGTAGCGAGGCCGTATTCCGACGGCTGCATAAATTTCGAAATCAAGGATAGAACGATCTGTCCACGTGCTCGCTCGCGTTAGAAAATCCACCGTGGGGCATATCCCGAAAAACGCGGCACGTTCTTTCGTTCGATCCGGCACGCCGATATCGCCGGGAGTTGGACGGTGCTCCATCAGCGAAACGACCGGTTTCGGACGACTCGACCGGGGCGAAACCGGCAGAAATCGACCGTGGATCGATTTCTCGCGAGGGAAAAACGAACGTTTCGAGCGGTTTTAAACAACAGCGGTACAGCGACGTTGAAAGAGCGATCGTTAATTGGGGTGAGATCGCATCGGGCGATGTATCGGGAATACGCTGGAGGTTTTTGTCACGAGGCACCTTCTCTCCTCTCCGCCGTTGGAACGACGTGGTTGTCGTCGTGGTCTATGGGGGGCATATACGAGCAACTCGGCGGAGGACGGTCCGAGCTCGTGGAAGGAACGTGACTCCGAGACGAAGGAATTGGTGAACCCGTGATCCCCACCCGATCAGATGATCCCGGACGACTTCGTGACTTCGTATTTGCTCAGCCATTTCCAGCCGGAGCTCTATCCGCTCCACCATCGATACATCCCTTCCAGGATACATAATTATATTATAATAAACTGTAACGATACGATGGTTGCCTTGTTGCCCCTTCTGGCTGCTCATTCGATCCTCGTGGCTCCGCCTGAACGTTCACCAGCGCGCTTCTTCTCGACGAGAGAACCGCGTCGCTGGAGAAAACGAACGTGGCGCGCAGGAAAGGTCGACGAAAGAAAAAAAGACGAAGAAAAGAGTGTGTGTGTGTGTGTGTGTGAGAGAGAGAGAGAGAGAGACAAAGACGAGCGTAAAACGTTGGCACGAAAGCGAGAGGCCAGAAAGAAGAAGGCACGGGGAGAAGAGACGCTAATTCTTCCTAGAGATAGGCCGCGTGCAGGATGAAAAGAGAAAGAGGGTCCGCCGTGTCAGAGGGTCGAGTTTATCACTGTCATCTCTTGACGCCGGAGCTATGCCGTCTTAATAGGTTTAATGCCCGTCGTTGCAGGCCCAGGCTGGGCCTGACTCTCGATCCCTCTAACCACTCGCGCGTACGCGTACTTTCAGCTTCATACTCCTGACATCCCCTTTCGTCTCACTCAACCACCCCCCTCCCCCCAACGCAAAACACAAATGGCATCTCGATGAATTTCGCGCGATGCACAGCGAGGACGAGACTTCTCGCGAGTTCTTAACAGACAGCGAGAAAGAAATAAAAGATAGAGTGAGGGTAATGAGGCGAAGAGCAGTCGGGAGTCGTTGACAAAACGGATTACCCTAAGACGACGACGTCGAGGAGCAACGGTGAAGAAGAATGAAATGGCCCGGGATTCGAGGCGCTGTCCAAACAACCCTTTTCCTTAATCATTTAAGTGATTCGGTAAGCACTCGCCTAGCGTCGAATCGTTGGTAACTCTTGTGTAAACTCAACCCTTTCTTGCACTACCGTTCCACAATCCCTTCGTCCGATAATGATAATACCCGTTCGCCTCGACTACCCGGGGTGAATAAAGCTCCACCGTTTTCGCGTCTGATCGACCCTCCTCGCGTCGAGTAAAAGCTTCTTCAACTTCGCGACCCTGTCCGAGCAATCGCGCTACGCGTTGAACGTAAGAATGTGCCGCTCCGTCGATGCGGATTCGAGACTTAAGTGTATATTTAAACGTAACCCAGGCAAAACAAACGATCAGTTTATTGCTCCTTAACAATTTCTATCCAGTGATATCACACCGACGAGGCCAAAAGAAAAAGGAAGCGACGAATTGTTGCATATAACGGGGCTCGGTCACTCGTTATGGTCCGCGATAACCAGTTGCCAGCGCAAAGGGTTAACCTCTTGTCCTGGAATGACGTTCACGTCGAGAATTTTTTGCTCCAAACTGCAACATTTTCCCAGTTTTAACATATTGTGGAGGGGGAGACGCGAATTCGCGTCTTTCAGTTTTCAACTGTTGCGGATGGGAGGCGAGAATTCTCGTGTTTCAACGTTGCGGACGGGAGCAACTTTTTTTCGTTGTAGCGGACACGACCCAGGCAACGTTATGTATAATTTATATTATATAATATATAATTATATATTATAATGTTATATAATTTTTCAAGAAGTATAAAAATTGTTTCCTAACATACCACGCCGAGAAACGTTAGGTATTTTCATTTTATTTAATGAAATACCACTAAAATGAAAAATAATTAATAATTTTAATTACCAATAAAACAATATACTTGTTAAACGCTATACATTCTCTTGAACCCTTTCAATCATATGTTAAATAATTCAAAAAATACAAGCTATCAGTTTATCAGGGCATATATATGTTAATATGAATATAAAATAAATAATAGTTAAAATCTAAAATACATAATAAATGGATTCTTAAATATTACTATAAAAAATATATAGTAATATTTAAGAATATTCTATCAATGTGAATCAAAAAATTAATATGCATTGTACAAAGTTTCCCTGTTGCTACGAAAAATGTGCGGGCAGGTACGCAACGTGTTGATGTTCGTTCCAGATCACTACGTCATCTTCAATTGCTTCACATTGAACACCATCGAACATATTATGGCCTCTATAACCCGTACAATCGTATATTTATTAACGCTAATAATATACAATGGTTTTTAACCATTCATTTCCATCTTTCAAACGCTCATTACTTAGTATCACCTTGTAATTTTTCATTTCAGTCTCATACCTCATTGCATTTAAAACATTCTTGTAATTGTATCACTTTCTGTACTAGTGGGTATTTTTCTTTTTTTTTTTTTTTTTTTTTCCCCGTGAAAAATGAATAAACAAAAATAAATTTCATTCGACGTTCCATTCATCGATCGGTCTTCTCTCCCCGCGTATCTTTTTGTACCGGTGAACTCGACGTTCGATCAAACTTTTACGAGCATAAGCAGACGAATTTTCTTCCGGCGGGCACGTCGCTATATTCTACAACGGGATCGGTGCAGCGGGGCATAGTTCACGAGGCGGCGGAATCCGAGGCGACGGCTCGACGTCGAATTCGATTAATTTTCCGGTCATTATTTTTTACGACTCCTTATCGTCGGCTCAGCCCTCGACCGTGAAGCGTAGGCGGCTGTTTCTCAAGGGCCAGCCGAGAGGATTTTCCTTTGGTTCCAGGTTTATTCCACGTGGCGCGATTATCGCGCCGTACTCTACATAAACGTCTCCACGGATCGGCAGGTCTCTTAAAGATGTCGCCGAGATAAGACAAAATCGCGATCAAGTACGAAAGTTTATTCCCGGGCCGGTATCCAATGGAAGAAGGAGAAGAAAAGGAGGAAGAAAGAGAGGGAGAAGATGGAGAAGAGGAAAGGAAGAGAAAAAGATAGAGAGGAAATCTTACGTAACACGAAGCCAAGCAAAAAGCCAAGAAAAGGCACGAAAGGTAGGAATCGAGGTGTTGGCGATATTAAGTACGAAAGATTCCACGATGTTTTCGGTGGGCCGAGTGCGCGGGCACGGTGCGATGCGCAGAAAAGTCAAGAAGCGATCGGCCGTAATTTATACCGGTAACACAGTCATTATCGAAGGTAATAAGCGGCCAAGAGATCGGCCGGTGGAAATTGAAATTTCGCGAGAGCGAACGACGCATCGGTGCATCGGTCGCGGCGCGTCGTCGGCCGATAATCACGATAATAGTTAATTACAAGAACGTGGTAATTCCGCGTAAATTACACAGCCAAATAAACCGCGCGCCGCGGTGAGCGGCCCCGCGCGCGCGAGTTTCCGAACGGTTCCGTGCCTGGTTCAGATACGTAGGAGAGGCGTAGTGAACGTGCTTACACACGCAAGAAGAGAAAGGAAAAAAGGAACGAAGGACGAAGAGCGAAGGAAAGGCAAGGGCGGACTAACGAGCGCGGAGCTCTCGAGTGTGTGTCTCCTCGGTCGCGATAATCGTAAATCTTGGGGGCAGCGCGACACCGAACGAACGTGTAACCACGGATTCTCGTTCGCAAAGTCATCTTCTCGGTTTGGTTTGACGGTAAGTCGGGTCTCTTTGGCAAGAGTTCCACGGGCACAGGGAGGAGCTCCGGAGTCAAGCTGGGCGGAGCCTGCGAACCACAAAACAGCCGTCGACTCACTTCGCGGCTCTCTGGCTACTATTAATTATTTATGCTGCGAGTGTTGCACCGCTACCAACAACCCCGATACGACGGACCTGCACGCTGCGCCGTCCAACGGGGCCCGGTGTGCACCACGCCGCTTTGCTACCATCGCCTATACATCGTTATATACCTGGTATACCGATCCGGGACCGACCAAACCGAGCCAATCCTATCGAGAGCCACAATCGATTCGCCGGGAATAATAATTATGATTGGATTCCCCGCGGTTCTGGGGGCAGGACTCCTTGCTCTCTTCCCTTTTTTTCTTCCCTTCTCTGCTGCCTCCCTTTCATCGCCCAACTCTTCGCTTGCCCTTCGATCCTTTCGTACCTTTGCTCCAACTCTTTTGGCCATCTTTGCGTACGACGGCCTCTTACGCGTAGGCAGTAGGAATACTCGTAGTGCAAGACTCGTAACGTAACGGATGGAAATTTACTACTCGTGGCAACGATCTCTCCCGTGGCACGATCGTTTCCAAGAAGGAACAACGCCAACCACCCTGCGTGCTCGTTGCCAGGCACCTTCGCCGGGAAGTTTTCGAACATTCGCGACACGTTCGAGCTCGCGGTAACTCTAGGAAAGAAGGGAAAAAGAAAGGGCAGGAAGGAAGAGAGTCGCTAGAGAGAAAGAGGAACCGGGCGAGGAGAGAAGGAGAGAAGGAGAGAGAGAGAGAGAAAGAGCAAAAGGAAATAAAGGAGCGTCGGCGAAACATTTTTCTTTGGACCGTGGAGCAGCCACCGTGTGATTACCCAGGACGAGGGGCATATATGAGTAATTTGTATTCAGCCCGATCATCCGTATCGAAATTCGAATCTACTTAGTTCTGAGAAGCCATGGTACCTCGGCCATCCTCCAGGTTCGATCTCTTCTCCCCTCTCTGTCCTTCGATCGGTCTCTCGCTCTTTCTCTCCCGCGGCTCTCGAACCACTATTCCACCCTCCCGACTACAGCTTAATATAATATTATTCCCGGTTTAGTTTAATGGTGCTGGGCGATTATTACGCGGCCAGAGTCCGACCGACTGCTTCTTCGGCCCCGGGTACTCGGTCTCTCCCGCTCGTCTTCTCTCTTCTTTTTCGTCTCCGCTCTTTCTCTCTCTCTCTCTCTCTCTCTCTCTCTCCCGATTCTCGTTCGCTCTCCGGTCCAGGTTCGAGTCCTGTTCGGTTTCGCGGCATTCTTCGCGTCCATGTGCGCGTGCACATACAGACGCGCGAGCATAGATACCCCGCCGCCCCGACAGCGGCTCGAGAACTGATCCACCCGAACAAAAAGCCCGAAAACAAAACGCCATTATGATTAGTCCGGAGGATGGGTGGTCCAAATTGCCGCGTCGCTTGCATTCGCTCGCATCGAGAGATCGATATACACTTTCCGAAAGCGAGATTTCCACTTCGGTCGAGATTGCGCGAGGGTTAGGTTTCGACGATCAGCGAAAGGCTTTCAAAGACGAACGGTGAAAGCACCAGGAAAACGGCGAAGCACCACGAATCGAAAGACGGTGAATTTAATAAGGGCATCGAGAACTGAACGTGCCGGCGAGCTTGTGAGACCGCGTTTCAAACTCGTTATACCGCGTAAGAGTCATTAAGAGTCGAATAATTACTCGTATCGTTCCTGACTTGATAGATCGTTCGATCGTGGCCGGGATGACCCACGGGCGAGAAGCGTAAGGCGAGAAACTAAAGTGGAGATTCTCGAGAGAGCGCGATCGTGCGAACCGCCTCTAATGGCGTACGAGCGTACGGGCGTAATTGCTCGCGAGCAGAAGCATCATGCGGATGCTTACGCGCGCTTCGTCGCTCGACTCTCATCGATGGTCGGAGTCGACAGAGAAATCGTACGTACACACGCACGGTTGACACGAAGAGGAGAGATCCCATAATGCCATCGCCTAGGGACGCGACGAGCGATTCGAGCGGCCGAACGCTTTTCCCTCCCGGTCTGATCGAGTCACCCCCCCCGAGGGGTCGAACGACGACGCGATCCGATGACCCGCCCGATTCGATCCGTGCCCGAATGACAAGCCGCGAGGCGACAAATCGTCCGTGGCTTCGTAATTTACGGGGCGAGATCGATTAAATGGTGGCAAGAAGTCGAGTAATGCATGCGGTCTGGCGTTCGCAGCGGTACGGCGGGTGGAGCCGTGCGGATATTAATGAAGATATTCAAATGAGACAAAAATGAGGGGGGACTGGCCTTTGTCGGGCGTAAGGTTCGACCGGTGACTCGGCCTATGTAGATTACCCTTCGTCTCCTCCTCCTCTTTCTCCTTCTTATCCTTCTTCTTCTTCTTCTTCTTCTTCTTCTTCTCCTTTTTCTTCTCCTCTTTCTTCTTCTTCTTCTTCTTCTCCTTCTCAAACTCTTCATCTCTGGATCCGCCTCAATCTTCTTTTCCTTTTTCTCCCGCTTTCGACCGATTTCGAGCGTTCATCCTCGAGATTGAAAGCACCGCGAAACGAACTCGAAGTAAGTGCGTAATGGCAAGTTGCAAAGGCCGAAGAAAAAAATCCACCGGCTCGTGGGAATCGATCGAACGCTCTCACAAGCAGCGTTCGAGTGTCGCAGCTTGCGTAGGTTAACCAACCTCGTGCTGGCCGATACTTGCTTCTTTCGATTGACAGCCTCGAGTCGAATTGCCAGCCGCCCGCAAAATGGATTAGCAACAGGGAGAAACGTAAATTGGGAGGAGATATCGTTAGGTAGGAGGAGAGGCGTTGGCGAAGGCAGCGGCGGCGCGAACCCGATCTGTCATTAGCGGGTTGCTTAATTCACTTGTTTCTTCAGTTTCCACTCGGATGAAATTAGAGCCGCGGCAAGGAGGCAAGACAGCCCAGCCAGGCGAACAGACAGCCAGCTCAGCCAGCCCGGTGGATGTCATTAAGAGCCTTTTAAATCGCCCTTAAGACCCGCCGGGCCATTAGAGGATCGCGGGAGGAAAGGGCAACCCTTGTACGTATCTTTTTTCCTCCCTTTCGCGGTAGCGGCGGCGGCGACGACGACGGCGGCGGCGGCGGCGGCGGCGGCATCGTCGACAACGTAGCGTCGCCGTCGACGTTTCGCCAAGAACCACCGCGGTTCCCCGGTTAACGGCATTTCCCTCTCGACAATACTCGGCTTAGGGCTCTCCACCTCGCTCTCGATGGTATCTACTTTACTCTTTATCCAGTTAGTCTCAACTAATGTCGTTACCCGTCTTCGGGCTCGCTTTTCCGACCTGCTACCGTTTCGTACGCGCACTACCGATCTAGTCTATCCACGCGTGACGGCGACGTCTTGCAAACGGGGACCGATGGGGGCGACCTCCACTCTCGATCGTTTCGGCTACCGTTTCGGAAAAACGAACAGGGAGAATTCACTTCGGTGGCGCCACACTCTATTAAGGCGTAAGGCGATAGCCCCCCGCTCCCCCATTTCGTTCTTTCTTCCGTTTGTTCCTTCTCACCTTTTCTTCCTTTGTCGTTAGCCTGCTGCCGTCTATCTCGTATTCTTCTTCGTCCCCTCCGTTATATGGGACAAACAATAAGACGGATCGATCCCGAGTCCCTCTTCCCCTCCCCTCCGCCGGTCCGTCTCAGTTTTAATTGATATTTCGTCGGTGGTGAGGCCCATTGTTTCCTTCGTTTCCATTATCGACACCTTTGTGCTCCGCCGATACGGACCAAACGTCATTTTCGCAGACACTCCCCGTCTGTATGGTCCGGCGATGTTATTTGTCGAGTCATTACGAAAAGATATATACCTGCCCCGAAGAGAGCACCGGCCACGCTGTGATGATTACCACGAACTCTAGCTCGAGCAAAGAAACAAAAGGGAGAAAACACGGGGGGCGGGAGGGTGGGGAGATCCGGTGGCCGGGAGGATGCGGCAGATGGAGTTTCCTAACCTAGCCCAATGATCGCCAGCGAAATTCGAAAACAAACACGATCGCCGACCCGCCGATAAGATCCACGAAGAGACCTCTCCACCGGCGGGAGGAGATCTCTGCCGAGGTGAACACGACGCGAGCTATCGGATGATGGCGTTCGTAAAAAGCGCGGCCCCTGGAAAATCGAGGGGGGACGAGGTACGCGGATAAACCGGCGGTGATTAGCGCCTAAGTAAATACGCGGGATCCGCGATAACGCGAGCCAGTTGCGGGAGGTTAAGCAGCGATACAACCGATAACCCTATCTGGCGGAGTACGGTAAATCATAACCTAAGGTTATGGTTAGAGGAACTCGGTATTTACCGTCCACGATTTTTCCAGCGTAAAAAATTGCACTCCGTAGCCGGCACTCTCCGTCGGGAACAATATTTTTAGCCGGGGACACAGACGACTGCTACGCCGTGCTTTCCCACGATAATTTCAGGTGGTAATGGAACGTCGAGTGTCGACACGGAGACGGAAATACCAAGGTGTGTTTCACCTCGATGGGCCCGTCTGCATTTTTCATCGCGGATATCGATTTGCTGATGAAAGTCCCCCTCGTCGCGCGTAATCGGTACGACTTGTTCGTCGTTGGGCGTAACACGCGCAGACGAACAGACTGACGGACGGACGGACAGGACGGAGACGTTTCCACGCGTCGCGTAAGACGATTCTGCCCCCGAGGGATGATCGCGTCTCCCCGTTGGAAACACCGTCGACAAACCGAGTCGCCATTAGTCACGAGAATAGGGAACGGCGAGTCGCAATTACCGCGAGCATTAATCTAACCGCGGTGTGCTGATTATTAAGGCGACGACAATAAAAGAGTAAAGCCGAATTAAACGCGCGGACCGCGCTCTCCGCCGGTCGTTTGCTCGCTCGCGCCTCTGCATATCGCCGCGGGAACTTTCAGAGTTAATTGTTGCACTCTATATGCTAAACGCGGCGGCCGCGTGTGCGATATCGCGGGCGAGTCTCGGGCGAGTTATGGCACGGTCGCCGCCTCCGTCATGCGAAACATCGAATCGCTTATCTGCTCTCCCGAGCACCGGCCACCGGGCATCGGCCATCGTTCCACCGATCCGGCAACTGGCTACTCGCCGAATTAATTAATCCCTCGAATTTCGTTTCGTCGGGAATAGCCGCCACTTCTCTCGTAACGGCTGCTGCTTCCGTCTGTTTGGACGTCGAGCACGCCCCGCACGAAAATTAAGATCGCGAACAACCCTCCAGCTACAAAATGACGCGATACTCGAGCCACGTGATCGCATCGTACCGTGTCTTGGTAAAACATACGACTCACGACTGTGAGTAATATACGTACGTCGAGTTTTCGATCGATTGTAACGCAAGTAGGTAGCGAAATAAATTCATCTTCGTCGCCTATCGAAACGATTTTTATCAAATTTAATGTACGATGCTCGAGGTTCTTTTTTTTTTTTTTTTCTTCTCATTGTAGTTTAGAAACAGTTTAGAATGTGTTTGGACATTTCTGCGGTTACGATATCACGAAGGGGCCATCCACTCGTCTGATCGAAACGGATACATCGAGTGATTCGTGTGGCAGCAACGGCGTTCATCCGGGAGCGCGAAGGTTGCCTCGAGTGTCAGCAGGCACGGAAACCAAATTCCATTTGGCGTCACTCAATATTCCGTCGAAACGAAGAGGCCACGCCACGCCACGCCACGCCATGCTACGACACACCGCCACAGTCTTTTGTTTCACAATGCGGGCGGCACAGGTGGCACTGCCAGGGCGAACCGGGAGGTAGGTGCTTACGCAACAAAGAGATCCACCACACGAGTAATAACGTTCGTAGACGGTCCTCCGCGATCGTTACGCCATAAGGGTAGTATCGTATATCGCATTGTCCGATCGATAAATCATGTCCTGCGATGAAATCGAGATTTTCTCTATGCCCCCTTTTCGCCCTCCCATTCTGCAACAGATTTCTTCGGCAAAACACGTATCGCGATCTCGCTGGCATGCATAAACGTTTATCCCCCCGGTGGGTCTGACTTGTCACGGAAGAAAGGAACGGGAGAACACTCCACCGATTAACCTTTTGCGCTGAAATGACGTGCCACGCACGTTCAGAATTTTTTTGCAACATTTTCTCAGTTTTAAGTATATTTAAATGTAACTCAGGCAAAACGAATGATAAGTTTGTTACTTTTTAATCATTTCTATTCAGTGATATGATACCGACGAGTTCGAAAGAAAAAGAAAGCGACAAATTATTCTATACGGTTCGGTATGGTCCGCGAATTAGTTGCCAATGCAAGGGGTTAACTTGCAACGCACGTCGACAATTTTTCTGTTCCAAATTGCAACATTTTCTCAGCTTTAAATATATTTAAATGTAACCCGGGCAAAACGAATCATAAGTTTGTTACTTTTTAATCATTTCTATCCAGTGATATGATACCGACGAGTTCGAAAGAAAAAGGAAACGACGAATTATTCTATACGGTTCGGTCACTCGTTATGGTCCGCGAACTTGTTGCCAATGCAAGGGGTTAACCTGCAACGCATGTCCAGAATTTTTTGTCCCAAATTGCAACATTTCTTCAGTTTTAAGTATATTTAAATGTAACCCGGGCAAAACGAATGATAAGTTTGTTATTTTTTAATCATTTCTATTCAGTGATATGATACCGACGAGTTCGAAAGGAAAAGAAAGCGACAAATTATTCTATACGGTTCGGTATGGTTCGCGAATTAGTTGCCAATGCAAGGGGTTAACCTGCCACGCACGTCCAGAATTTTTTGTCCCAAATTGCAACATTTTCTCAGTTTTAAATATATTTAAATGTAACCCGGGCAAAACGAATCATAAGTTTGTTACTTTTTAATCATTTCTATCCAGTGATATGATACCAACGAGTTCGAAAAAAAAAGAAAGCGACAAATTATTCTATACTGTTCGGTCACTCGTTATGGTCCGCGAACTAGTTGTCAATGCAAGGGGTTAACCTGCAACGCACGTCGACAATTTTTTTGTTCCAAATTGCAACATTTTCTCAGTTTGAAGTATATGTAACCCGGGCAAAACGAATGATAAGTTTGATACTTTTTAATCATTTCTATTCAGTGATATGATACCAACGAGTTCGAAAGAAAAAGAACGCGACAAATTATTCTATACAAGTATATTTAAATGTAACCCAAGTACAATAAATGATAAATTTGTTATTTTTTAATCATTTCTATCCAGTGATATCATACCGACGAGTACAAGAAAGAAAAGAAAGGGACGAATTATTTAGGGGGTGCGAGAACCCAAAAATATCGGAAACCCGGCTACCGTTTTTCGAACTACTCTACAATGCTGTACAGCAGCCTACAAAATATGTAAATACACAGTTCAATCTCTTCTGCCAGTGAAGTTATTGGAAACACGGGTTCTAAGAATCGTGTGACCCGATGTAAACGAACGTGTGACTGCGTGCTTAGTACTTGGATATTATGTACGCTGTTGAGCAGTATCGCTGAGAAATTCGAGAAGCTCGGACGTATATTTCAAAAATTTCTGTATGAATTCAATAAAGATTAAAAATCTTTAAAACAAATGTCGAGTGATAGTGAGAGCAAAGTTGTGGTAGCAGGAAGTAGTGCAGAAGATATCGTGCAAAGGAAGAAGGTAAAGAGAGGCTGTGTTTGGGAACATTTTCAGGAAAAAGATAATACAAAGGCGGAATGCATACATTGTCGCCATGAATTTAAAACTAAGCATGCAAATACTACTGGTTTATCACGCCATTTGAAGCATATGCGCACAAACGTAAGTGTATGTACTAGAAAAGAAACTGAATCGATATAAAATTTCTCGCATGTACAAAACGATACGCGAAAGATTGTTAAATCAAAAGATATAACAGAAGGAATTGCTCGAATGACGGTTCGAGATCTACGACCTTTCGATATAATTGAAAGCATGGGTTTTAACGAATTATTTAAATTTGTTCCCAATCCTTTCTCAATTCCCGACTCTTTCGAGAACCTCGAAATTTTCTGGTACCTGTCCCGATCTCGAAAAAATTTTATGTTTTAGACCCGACCCGATATTTCTCTAGAATTATTCTACACGGCTCGGTCACTCGTTATAGTCCGCGAACTAGTTGTCAGCGCAAGGAGTTAACATCTGCCAAGCACGTCGAGAAATGTTTGCAACATTTTCTCAGTTTTAGGTATATTTAAATGTAACACAGGCAAACAAATGACAAGTTTATTACTTGTTAATAATTTCTATCCAGTGATGTCGCGCCGACGAGTTCGAAAGGAAAAGTAAGCGACAAATTATTGTATACGGCTCGGTCACTCGTTATGGTCCGCGAACCAGTTGCCAGAGACTAAACGTGAGTATAAGATAGAGGCGAATAAACTTCTACTTTAACTTTTAAATTTGACGAATCGTAAAGAAAACAATCGCCAATGAGCCAAGTCGAGACCTTTCTTTTTTCCTCAACTGGTTCTCACAGAGGAGAAAGTAGAAACGCGTACGCGGAGGATCGTGCCCGAGTAAAGCTTTAAGCGGAAACGCAAACGCGTGCTGGTGGCGCGCGGTGTCAAGAGGTAACGCGATATCGGGCCGAGTCGGAGATCCTCTTTAGCAGACTAAAGCCACGAACGCGTGGAAAACGACGGAGATCGGTAAACGCGAAATCGCGGTGGCACGCACCGAACGTAACTCAATAGCGCACGTGCGTGCACCGTGCACCGGGGGGGCCCCCGCTCGAATTAACCGCTTTTAGATCGGTTTACGTTAAACATCGCGCCAAAGTAATCGGCTACGGCCCCACTCGGCCAGGATCGAGGCCTGCGCGACAGCCGCAAAAAACCACGGAGGCGAGGTCTCCGTGCGGCGAACGATCGAGCAAACGCCGCTTACCTTTTGCCCGCAGCCAGGAACCGAACGATCGATCGGCCGGCAGAAAATCGAAGAAATAAGAGGGACGGTAGCTGGGCCGAGTCGCGCGACAGGTCGACAACGATCAGCGGTGACGAAGCCACCGGCAACGAGAAAAAAAGCAACGATATCCTCGTTACTAACTTAATCAACGCGGTGCGCGATGTAATCGGAGCAACGAAAAGAGACAACAGTTGCGAGAACGGCGAGCGAAAGAGAAAGAGGGTGGTATCGAGCGAAGAACACAGAGGGAGTATACACAGAGAGGGTGGCGTGGCGTGGCGTGGCAGTGTGGCGATGGCGACGACGTGAAAGAGCCGGGACAGTGGCGGAAGGGGGGGGGGGTCGGAGAGGGGGAGGGGTAGGGGGACAACGGGGACAGCGGGAACGGCGAGGATGACGAGGCAACGATAATTGCGATCGGAGCCGATCGGTGAAATCCTAATATAACGGCACGGAAATGCATGGAATATAAGCGCGGCGGCTAGGTAAGCCGTAAGCCACTAGTCCTGACGGAGAACGACGGAGAAGGGTGAGCAGATCAGCGAGGCGGCAGGGGCGACGGCGAAGCGGCCGCGGGGTGACGGGTCGGCGAGAGGAAGAGGCGACTGGGCGGGGGTGGACAGAGGACGGTGGGGGTATGGGGAACGGGACGCGGCCGAGCAGGTATAACCTATTGTAATCAATATTAATTACTCGAGACAATGGAATCTCATTGGACTCGATCGTTCGAGCGGGTTCGCAACGAGATGGCTGCGGGGAAGCGACGATAGGGAGGACGCGGTGGGTGAGCAGCCGGGCGGGCGGGCGGGCGATCGGTCGGTCGGTCGGGAGGGTGTCCAGGTTATGTTTGGCTCTAACGGAGGGCGGTAATGTAACGCGCGCTTACCGCGAGTGTGAGCGCGCAATACGTACGTGGTTCTCGAGAGCGAGCCTGCTCTATGTTGGAGCATAATCTATTGTTGTTGACGTTATGCGTTGTGCACGCGCAACACGCCGCCGGTCGGTGCTAGTCTACCTCCGCAGCAGCCAGCAGCCTCCGCATCGCTCTCTGCCTCTGTTACCGCTCTGCCTCGATGGCTTCACCGCCATCCAACGGCTCTACCACCCCGTGTCCCTCGTCTCCTAGTCGGGGACACCCCCGGCCAGCACTCTATCCCCCCTCCCTACCCTCCCTCTTTCTCCACCACCTTCTACCCTTTCCCTTTCTCTCTCTCACCTCTCTTACTCTTTCCTTTTCGCGCGTTCTGTCTCTGTCTAGTCCACCGCGCTCTCGGGCAATGGACGCTCGAGAAACGACAACAACGAGCACGCTGACAACGCCAACGACAATGCCATCCGATGCGAGCCATCCTCCTCTGCTGCGCCGCTCTACCGATCCAAACTCAACGCCCAACCGCCGACGCACACCAACACTTATCTTGCCGTTACGCGAGCCTACCTTCCGACTACAGCCTCGTCATTACCGCGATGCGTTGTCGCTAGAAATTAGATATTATATTGGCGGCCGCGTATCGGTTTCTAGTATGCGCCCCAGCAGTCGTCTATTCTATCGAGGATTGACCAAAAATATCATTCCTGTCTTTTCCTGCTTTCGGAGAATTCGTCTCTCCCGGTGAGAAAAGAAAGCATAAATGGGGCAGTGAATGATTGCGCCAACGAATCTATTAGGTGATTGCCGCTGTTACGAGGTTCGCGAGAATCGAGGAAAGTCACGATAACGCGGGTGCAAACGAGATAATCGTTAATTATCGAGCGTTAATTAATTAGCTCGAAGGGTCGCTCGGAACTCGAGTGTTCGATGCCTTTCGTAACTCGGCTCGGTGCGTTACGAGGCGAACGAAAACACGACGGCGATGACGACGACGACGACGACGATGATCGCTTTTTGCGTACGCCGACTACCGGTTGAACGAGCGAAAGCGGGTGGAAATTAGTTCCCAGAAGGGATCGGTTTCGCGTGTTCGCCACTCATCAGCTCGCGGTGCGTGTTACAACGTTATTTCTACCACGCTCCGCCACCGTTAGGGACCTCGAGGGTTTCCGTTATTCCCGGGTAGTGTTTTCCGCCGAAAGATTCGTCCGATCGGCCGGTGATCGAATCGGAATGTCGGGTTCACTCGTCGTATCTACGCGATCAGGAAAGTAGGTGTACGGGGGCCTCGTAAATCGTCGTTCCAAGTATGGAGATGAAAATTAATTCGTAGCAGCAGCTTTCAGCGACAACGTCGACCTGTTGGAGAAGAATCGATTAATCGTAGTTTCCGAAACCCGCGAAAAAAAAGAGAAAACGGAGGAACAGGAGGAACGTAACCGGTCTAGCCTGGTCACGTAACGGCGGACATAGTTATTTTCTGCTGGTAGGTGTTTGCAAAGTAGAGCTCGAGTTCTGGCGAGGCACTCGAGACTCGTGCAACCCCCTGTCGACCGGGCTCGAAGGAAAGGCTTTCCTTGTAGCCGGACACCTTCCGGCGCGGTATCGTTTCCGTTTTGAAAGCGAGGTTTCAGCACGTATTACACCGCGTCATATACTGCGGACACGTGGCAATTACCGTGTGGCGATAATCACGAAGAGGTCGTTGAAAAACCGGTAACCGAGGCGGTATCGTCGATGCGCCTCATTAGGCCTCGCTGATCGCAAAAGGTGGAGCGAGAGAGCCAGTAAATCAAAGAGAGATGAGAAGGGAAGGGGAACGATTACTTTGACTTAATTTTTACTTAGATCGAGCCGGCAAAATTGTATCGAGCCGCCAATTACCGCCGAACTTTGTTCCGATTTAAGTTGGCAAAATCCCGACTTTAGTTTTCGAGAAGAGATGACAAGTTAAATGGAGATGTGACTTCACGCTTGCGAACGATTTCTTTCCGAGCTAATCGTAATTTCGGCTCGATCCGTGGCGGAGATAGGCGAGCGAGAGAGAATTGGTCGCTTGTGTCCGGGCAAAGTGGCAGGTGCCAAAGGCTTTCGATTATTCCGGCTTTGATCGGAGGAGGAGAGCCACGTGTAATGGGGTTTCGCTACCTCCACGGTTGCCATATGCCCTCCGCCTAATTTTTACGGTGTCGATCGGCTCTGCCGGTATAAGAGGAAAAAAAAAAAAAAAAAGAGAAAGAAAAGAAAGAAAGAGAGCGGGACAAAGAGCGAGCGCGTACGCGTATATACCTCGGGCGACTTCGTTCGAATTTATAGGTTTTCAGCGCTATTCTTCTGCGAGCCTCTCTCCACCTCAAGAAATTTCAAGAGCCGCCAAATTTGCGTTGAAATCCATACCCTCGGATAGTTTATTATCGCTTCGCAACGATCGTCGGCCAAACGACTGGCTTGTACTCGGCCGGTCTACGGGCAGGGAGACGCGAGAAACAAGAAAAAGACCGGGACGAAAGCGAGCCAAAGAGAAAGAGTTTATCGACCGGCCTACGTTTTCTACGCGCCTCCGTCTTTTAGCAACGGTTCGGTGCCGCGTGCCACAAGGGGTAAAACTCCTGCGCGTATTGCGTGCAAAAAACATCGTCACATAGAAAGTATAAATCAATGAAACGTGACTAACGTACCGTCAATCAATTTTCGTCGTGGGTTAGGTCGTCCTACACCGAAACAAATTCGAGAGCCAACGTCGTTTTCACCGAGATACCGAAGCGCAGGCCCCTATTAAATCAAAGGGTATCGGGTTGCTTTGGCGGAGTCACACTTGGGGGAGGATCGCTGGGAAGGGGAGGCGACTTTTCGTTTGAAAACGCGGAAACGGCACGCACCGCCGAACGCAAACGAATCGACACCAGCCGTTTCTTCCTAATTGGCTAACTACAGGATCTGATTTCGGATGTAATCGCATTTGCCCCTGACATGCCATCGGATCGTTTCGCCGTGCGAGTTCTCGCACTTAATTCCCCCGCGCTCTGCCGCCGCCTGCTCGCCAATTTCTCGCGCCTCTCGCCTTTCACCCTCCCCCCTCCCTCTCTCTCTCTCTCTCTCTCTCTCTCTCTCTCTCTCTCTCTCTCTCTCTCTCTC
>NW_025110226.1:0-26506 GCF_011392965.1 Frieseomelitta varia
TTTTTCGTTCAGAGCTTAATTAAGTTATTGAGAATTTAGTTGAGAATTTTCAAACTAGATTCTCTCATTTGAAAGAATTACTAATGAATGGCACCATATTGACAACCAATTTATCGAACGAAATACTTAAATTACAAGTCAGTTGGAAATTATGAGAAAAGAAGAAGAAAACAAAAATATTTTTCTCAACAACGAAGATTAAAAAAAAAAAAAAAAAAAATAAAAAAAAAAACACATCACATTCATTTTCACTTATTTTCATGCGTAATATATCCTCGATTATCGATTAGTCTCCTCCCTTCAGAATCAGTTAAATCCAAAATACTTCAAATTTCATTTTTTTATCTAGAAAATCTATTTTTCCGTGTTAGAGTTACTCTTTGGCTGCGCCACAACTTTAAAGACACCCTGTATGTTGCACTTGGCTCTCAGAAAACCATCCATGAATGAGTAACAGGATCAATTTGTCATTCTTTCGAGTATCCGCCGTTTCTGAAATAAGCTCGAAAAATACCTATAGCGGTTTTATGAAGAATTTTCGCCGCTTGAATAGCTTGGACTCTTCGTTGAGAAGATTTTATTGGATTATTTTATTGAGGATTTATGATTGGAACACTGGAACGGTATGACGGTCTTTCTTAACGTATGTAATAAAAAGAGGTAATTTATGATAGTGGCATTGTGAAAGTTGGACGAGAGTCGGAGAAGCTAAGTGGATTATTTTCAAAATTGAGGGAATCAGGAAAATGAAATAAATGCGAACAGAAAGATGAAAAATTAGTAACTTTCGTTCCATTTTTTTATTATATCATCTGTTTTTTATTATATCTCTGTGCAAGAAATACTAGAATATTATATATTTGTTCATTACTTTCAATTATACGATTCCCTTTCGCAATATTATAGTATTTTTTCTTTTTTTTTTCTTGTAGACCATTTTCTTGTCCATTATATGTATGTTATAAACTTAAAATATAATATTTAACAAATTCAATTAAATTGTTTAAATTGTTTATTTAAGAAGAAAAGTCGATGTATATTTAAGTATTTGATTCATGTTATATTCCTCAAAAACTCGCTTCGTTTCTCACACTGAGCAATAAAATTAATGTAATCGCCACTTCAACGATTTTATCACTCCGGCAAATACCCTACTTTAAGTTATCTTGAAACTTGTTATATACTATCCGAACCATCTCAAAATGACTCGCTCGGAATGAATAATCCGTGTTAGGGAATAATTGTATTGAAAATTCAATCGTCGATTTTTAAGTCTTTTACATCGAGAATCAAAAAGTCGGTGCATCATAATTGCATAGATGGATTCTTCCATGAATTCATATTTTAAGAATATGATTTCAAAAATTTTCGGCGGGAAAATTATTTTTACGTGGGTGTTACAGAATGTACTACTACGCTTTATGTACTTTAAAGTTTCTTGTGAAATCTACAGTCTAGTTGTAAATCAGAGTGATAACTTTTTATGGAAATTTTTCTTTCTTATAAATTCACAACAATCCTAGCGTCAATTTTCGTAAAATATATATGCAAATGGAAGCTTGTGTTTTGTATTGTATTATACTGTTTTATATTGTATTAAATAAGGAAAATTTTTAAAAATATATTGTATTATAAAATTAAAATTATATTGTATTTATATTGTATTATAAATTTTTAATAATAATAAATTTTAAATTTAATTTATTAAAAATTTACAATACAACATAAATACAATATAATTTTAATTTTATAATAGAATATATTTAACAAATTTAATAAATTATAATACAATATAAATACAATATAATTTTAATTTTATAATACAATATATTTAACAAATTTTTAATAAGTTAAAAAATTCATAATACAAGATAAATACGATATAATTTTAATTTTATAATACAATATAATTTTTAAAATTTTTCTTACTTTTATAATATTTACTAATACTCTCTCAAACATTTACCTAACTTTGACCACTTAATACAGGTAAAGTCTAAGGTCTTTTCAGTTGTATTTACAAAACTATAATGTAAGCAACATAAAGTCTACAGCCAATCAAAACTGTGTAGGTATCTGTATCAAAATTAGTAGTAATTAACCTCTTGCGCTAGTAACTGGTTCACGGACCATAACGAGTGACCAAATCGTATACAATAATTCGTCTTCTTTTTGAATTCATCGGTATATCGCTGGATATAGAAATTACTAAGAAGTAATAAATTTATTACTTGTTTTGCTTGGGTTATATTTCAATATGCTTAAAACTGAGAAATTATTGCAATTTTGGGCGAAATATTGTCGACGTGTGTGGCACGTCACCCCGCGCAAGAGGTTAAGATATATTTCTTTCGTCAGTGAGTAAAAATTCCCAACAATTCTTTTACGAAACCCTTTTCGTAATAATGCCAACAACCAAGAACCCCTTCAACAACAAAGACCACGTATCTAACGATCGTGACTACGCCCGAGGACTCGCTTCTAACCCACTTTCGACTATCGACGCATCCAACGTAAATACACACACACACACACACACACACACACAAAGAGAACAAACCATCGAGGAAGCGGAAGGAGATACCTAAAATCGACAGAAGAGGAACCAGGAGTGAACAAAGAAAAAAGAAAAGAAGAAAAAAAAAAAAAAAGAAAAAGGAAGAAAAGAGAAGGAAAAAATCGAAATGACACAGTGAAAGCACCGCTAATGCCCTTTCGCATTAACACTCGACGGAAAGTGTGCTCTCGGTGTAAAAAGCTCTGATCGATGGAGCGACCCGATTGGTGGAACGGCGACGAGGGTCGAAATCAACCCCCTGGACACTTCTACGGGGCGATCCTCTAGAAACTGGCGTCCCATTGGTCGCCGGTGTAGCTCCACCCTCTTCGAACGAGAAACTTACCCCCACAGAGTGTTTCTGCACAGCTCGATTCTCGTTTCACGAGCGTCCCCTTCGAGCGTCTGGCAATTTCAATAAATTCCGATTCGTAGCTTCTGCTACGTTGCGCTCTCGCAATCTTGAAAGTAGATCGCCGCTTCCTACCGATTAGACGGCGGGATTTTATTTAAAAGGGGGGAGGGGAAGGGGAGGGGGTTGACCGATTTACATTTTTGGCTCGAGTATATTCCTGCTTTTGAGAGACGAGCAGGAATTTCGTCTCGAGAGGTCGTGACCAGGGGTGAGAGAGATGATTCCGGGTGGAGTTTCGAAGATTTTGATAGAATTTGATTTTTGATCAATGGTCTAGCTGGAGATGCAATTATTCTGATTTTGATAATTGGTAATTTTGGATCGATAGTTGGGCATTTAATAACATTCACGAGTGCTTGCAATAATCAGTCTGGTGATACGACAGTTCAATTTTACTAAAATTTTATATATTCAGTCACTTTGAATAATTACAATAGTGATTTTAACATTTTTATTTCAAGCAAAAGAGTTTCTAAATGTTTATTGCGGTGATAATTTTATTTAGTAGAAGGATCTCTGTAATTTAAATATTTTTTTATGAATACGTTAATATTAATATTTTTGATCGTGTCATTTTGTTTAATAAACGTAACTTTCATGGAGCTTTCGAAGGTCTTAGTACAATAATTTTTTTAGGATACTATATAAGAAGAAAAGATGCTATTAAGTTACTACTTAATACTTGGAAGTTGATAATTGTCTTTTGGAAAAAAGATCTAGATCGAAGTGCTTATAAATAACATTGAATAAATGTACATGAAACGAAATATATTACGCGCGCGCGGTCAAAGGGGTTGTTCTGTTTGCATGTATGACATAGCGCGGTATTGCCAACCCCTTTTTAATCCAGCTTTTTTACCACAAGCACACGTAAAACTCGTTAAATTTATCTAACAAGATCAACATCTACATCAAAATCAGATTATCAAAAATCCTCTGAACCAAGTTTATCACTGAATAAGTATAATACAGACAATTTGAAATGTAATCCCTAAATTTGGTCGTAACGACAAAATTTTAATTTCTAAAAAATTACTCAACAACCATATATATGTATATATGTACAATCAGCAAATATTCAGAAAACTACCAAAAAATTCGCGAAATTTAAATTTTCAAAAAAATTCCTCAACACCTGCCGTTCGAATTTCACCGAATTCAAATCTTCCAGAAGAATTTCCCAAAAATTTCTCAAGTCGTAATAACAATCCACGACATAATCCAGCTACTTGACCACTTGCGCTGGCAACTGATTGCGGACCATAACGAGTGACCAAACCCGTATACAATAACTCGTCGGTATGATGTCACTGGATAGAAATTATTGTGAAGTAATAAATTATTTGTTTCGCAATTATTTTGTTTTACTTAAATATATTGATAATTTTGCATATTATGTTATAATATATAATATATATAATGTGTTACAACATAACCTATGTTGTGCCTAATATTACCTATATTCTAGTTAAATACATTGACATTTAGCGTGTTTATTGTTAAATTATATTACAGATTAAAGCTGTATTAACTTTTAAATAAAATAAAATTTTCTACAGTGTCAGAAAACGACATTATCACTTATAGGTAGCCTTAACCATTTGCGCTGGCAACTAATTGCGGACCATAACGAGTGACCGAACCGTACACAATAATTTGTCGCTTTCCTTTTTCTTTTGAACTCGTCGGTACGATATATCACTGGATAGAAATGATTGAGAAGTAATAAATTTACTATTTGTTTTGCTTATTCTGTTTTACTTAAATATATTTAAAACTGAGAAAATATTAGAATTTTGGGGACAAAAAATGTTCGACGTGCGTGGTACGTCATACCAGCGCAAGAGGTTAACCATTTGCGCTGGCAACTGATTGCGGACCGTAACGAGTGACTAAACCGTCTACAGTAATTCATTGCTTTCTTTTTCTTTTGAACTCGTCGGTACAATATCACCGGATAGAAACTATTGAGAAGTAATAAATTTACTTATTTGTTTTGCCTATTCTGTTTTACTTAAATATACTTAAAACCGAGAAAGTATTACGATTTTGGGACAAAAAATTGTCGACGTGAGTCATTCCATCTCAAGAGGTTAAATATTCAAACGGCCCAAGAACCATCGGGAAAACGTCCGCACAAAAGCAGTCCTCGAATATACAAATCTCCAAACACAAACCTATCCCTCCTCAAATCTGCTTCTTTCCCTCACGAGCCACCTCGTTCGAACCTAAAGTCCCAATGAACATAGAATACAGAATTTCTCTTTCCCCCCCTCTCTCTCTCTCTCTCTCACTCAGTTTTAGATTGATATCCATAGTGTCCAACTCGAAAGAACGGTGCACCACGGTCGCTGGAAAATCCAGCGAGCTAATTCTCTCGGCGAGTACAGAGGGGTGGACTGTCGTGTGCGGCACGGCCGAGGGGTGAGCTCGAAATCTCCGCCCCTGGCGAAGATCCGCCCTCGGGTTCGAGGGTGCTTGACGAGCGAAACTGTACGGAGGTAGGGAACACTAGCCGTCAAGTGCTCGTCGAGGACACTCGAAAAAGTACAAGGAGAGCCCTTCACGCTACCGAGAGAACAAGCAGAATCGCGTCCACTGTCTCCATCTGTTCCTTGACTCTCTGCTTCCCCTCGTTTTTAAACGAGAGAGTGGACATTCATCGAGTTGCCGGTATACTTCGGAGTGAAGTTACTTCGAGTGACAATTCCGTAATTCGAGACCGGGCTAATCTCATCCGGCCGTGTCGTTTCGTTTTAAGTAAATACAGTGAATGTTCCTCGAATTCGTTCGTGACAGTTTTTAGCTGTACAGAATAGGTGAAATATCGTTTGCGCGCGAGTGCAAAGACTGTTTCGATAATATACTCTGGCGCGAGTCTGGCGGCCAAGCTGAGATCGGTGATCGACTCGCGAGTGTGCCGCGAGCAAAAAGGAACCACGATGGACCGTTCGACACGAAGACGATAGTCGAGGTGTGCGAGTGAAACAGATTGAAACCAAGTACCCTCGATAACTGTCGACAACCACAGCGGTGATCATTTCATTCAACTACACACTAACACTTTCCTTGTAAAAAATTCATCGTTCGTCCGACTAACACTCAACACCTCGCCGACAGTGAGTTTACCAATAACACGCCACGAGTTTCTAAATAATAAAATCACTGGTGGAACTTTCGTGAGAACGTTCGATTGAATTTGACAAAACAGTGTGCGGTGATCTTTGTTGGGGGTGAGTTAAGTCGAATTAAAGGAAGAGGGGGACGAAAAAAAGTGGAACGAGTGATAGTAAGCAGAAGGTACGAAAAGAGAATCGAACAGAGAAAGAGAGGGGAGGGGTTGAAAGGAGGAAAGAGGGAGGAAGGGAGAGAATAGAAAGAGAGAGAGAGAGAGAGAGAGAGAGAAAAAAGAAAGAAAGAAAGGAAAGAGGGAAAAACGAGTTGGCGCGAGAAACGAGTGTGCGAGAAACCTAACCCACGAGGACTGTTAACATGTACTGACGCCACTGCTAACATCTCCTCGTGACCCTTTCAAAATGGCGGACAAGAATAAGATTCCGCTCTGGCCGCTGCTACCTTATCCGACCAGTCTATTGAATCATTGGTACAGCCAGCTTTGTTTCAATAATAGGTAAACCAATTAGAAGAAGACGACGAACGAAAGCAAAATAAGATACTGTAATGATATATAGCGAGTATACCACGTGTACGAAGCTTATTTTGCCGACTCACCCGCCCCCCCCCCCAAGTGTGTAGAGTTCAATAGATCAGACACTCGCGTTGATATCTTTTCGCAGAATTTTCGCATGCTCTTCTGTTCTCGATTCTCGCTGAATTGAAATTTTTTAGGGGAAGAGGAACGCTTGGGAATGCAATTTTAGTTGGTCGACGCGTTCACTGCCACGCGATGAAAACGATTAAAACGAAACGACGTGAGCAACGAATAACAGCGTGAAATATATAAGAAAATACGTAATTTCATTGCTATTTTGTTGTAAGGAAAACGTACGAACGTGGCAGTCAACGTATTACGTACAGTAGAAACTTTTAATTTTACAATTGAAACGAGGATTTGGTGTATCGAATTTACACATTTGACGTCGTTCTGTTCCAGTGAGATTTTCATTAAGACGAAAGTGACGTTTAAGAATACCATAGCATGTCTAGATTTGACATTGTTTCCATTTAATTTGCAGCTCCCCTTATTTTTCTAAGTTTCGATCACTCTGGTCTTCCTGCTGGTGTGATTTATTAAATTAATAATTTACCAAATTTATTTCTTCATCATTTCGCAGCTGTAAATTTCCATTGGGTGAGGTAAAACGAATTGCAATCCGAAGCTACTTCCCTATCAACTTTTCCAAATTATTTTTATCGCTTTTATTCCTTTAGAGTATTATTATCAATATTAGAATACTTGAAACAACTTTTCCATATTAATTTCTTGAAACAATTAACTCGAAAGCTACCTTAAATGAAGTTATCATAGAGACATCAATAGACCAATTAAGTTTAATTTACTTCGAAACGAAGAAACGACTACTTTTTCGTTCCAATTGATCCACAATCGGAATATCCGACGTATAGAGAATCGCGAATCACCAAAAAAAAAAAAAAATAGCCGAATGTTATCTGAAATTGGCGTTGGAAGAATATTTCCAAAAACATACAGGGGGTTCGAAAATGGCTGGAGATAGGCGTGAAAGTGACTGGGAGTCTCTCGACAATTTTATCGGTGTGACGTTATTGTCTCGTAATCGAGAAGGAGATCTTGATGACCCTCGAATTCTTCCACGTGGCTTCACCGCCATGTATCGGAGCTTATCGTTCGATTATCGACATCCTCGATTGAAATCAATAAAGCACGGTTTCGCCGAGTAATTTCTTTTTACGAAATAACCGACGATAAGTTAAAAATAAAAGAGAGAGAGAGAGAGAGAGAGAGAGAAGAATTAATGAAAATCGAAGATTTTCCAGAGTACTGCCTGTCTGTTTAATTAGAGATTGAAGTCGCTGGTGATTTCAACGCTGCAGCTTCGGTATTAATTGCCGAAGAGAAGCCGCGTTGGCTTCAGCTGCGAGAAAGTAACGTCGATTAGTTTCTTCTTTAATGTTTCCAAATTTCTTAGCGACCTACTGCTTTCATTTAGCAAGCCTGCTGGAATCGAAGTTTCAGCGAACTTTTCTCATTAGTTTCGCGATTTTCGTACTGGTGCGTACGTTGCGAGGTAGAAGAAAGTTTAGTTACTTCGAAGAATCGGAAATTCTGTTTGCTTGGGATTTGAGTTTCTCCCGTTCTTCGGCCAAAGTGAAAGCTTCGACTTTCTTGCTTGGAATTCGTTGTGCGAGTTTTAACGAACAGACGGTATATATTTTTGTAAATTTCGGATTGGATCAACTCACTAAATGAAAGCCTATTAAATGACCAATTAAAATTTGAGTAACTTTAGACTCTTCTCGTTTTGTTTCGATTATATTGAATTTCCAAATCTCGTCCAGAATTCATGATCGTGTACATCTGTTAAGTTGCCATTCCAATATTTATAAACATATCCTCGTCAATCGTTTTCATTCCAATAATTTAGAAAGTAATGACGTTCAGTCGACGATCACTATCGATAGTCGATGTTTTAAATTGTAATACAAATTATATGGAACTCATTAAAGACCAGATAGCCAGCATAATATCGCAAACGTCATTTTGCCAAAATTTTCACAAAATTCATCGGAATCATCAAGCGAAATTTCTTAAAATTTCTTTTCGTGGATTAAATTTTCCCCTGTTACTTTTATACTTGTATGTTTATTAAAAAATAGAATTTGGCGGCATAAAATTATCATGCAAATACCCATTAAGAACCAGATAACTAACGTATTATAATACATGTAATAATAACTATAGTATATATATATATATAATATAGTAATAATAACTAAAATATTACAGACACATCAATTTCTCGAAATTCCATGAAATCATAGAATCACTATAATTGTATTTATACTATAATATAAATAATTATAAACATAGAGGCAACTCTTTAGAATTCCCTTTTACTTTATAATAGTTACATATCTAATTATTGCCAGTTTCTAATTATTGTTACACAGCCCCGTCATGCTTCCCTGTTAAAAAGTAAAATTTGATAATGGAAAATCGATATATCGAAAATAGTTGGAAATGGAATAATTAACGAGTTGACGTTGGCAACGTTCAATTAAGAAAGATTGCAGCCACCAGGCGTCGTGTAGATTTTGAAGAGAAAACCATGCAGCGGCGAGTCCTTCAAACTCCGAGGAACGTGGCCGAACGTGCCCCGATAATAGGTGGTTTGGCTTAGAAGGCCAGAAATTCGCTTCTGTATCCGGGGACAGGTTGTTTGGCAGCGAAGCTGCAGGTAGCCAGGCTCTTTGATGGCGCAGGACACGTCTAATCGGGGCCTTGAGCGTCCCGCTGGCTTTTTGACGCTCGTCGCGCCGCAGGAAAACTTTGGGAAAATTGGATTGATTCCGTTGAAAACCGACTTCTCGACTCGCGACATCCTTTCGTCCAGACCGAGCCCACGGGTTTCTGCGCCATTCGATCCTGTTACTTGGCCTCTTCGATTGCCAAATATCGATTGCTCGATAATTTTTGGAAATTTACCAAACTCGAGACCCCGAAGCTTGGTTCGATTGTCTGGCCGCTTTGATCGATACGTCGATCTTTTTACAATTGGCTACTTTGAGGGACACGTCAATTTTCTTCTTTTTTTACAATTCTAGAAATTTAGAACTTTGTATCTCGATTTGCATCAGATATTTGGATACTTTGATCACTCCGATCGAGGTATCAATTTTTCTTTTCTGAATTTTGAATGCAGGAATTTAGAAAGCTACTTGTTATCACTTTTAGAAATTTGGAAATTAACTGGGATTTACCCTGTCGTTTCGTCATTTTTTTCATCGAGAGATCGAATTTAAACAATTTTTTGACTCTGGAAAATTGGAAATCTACAACTCTGAGCCTTGATAATCCCTCACTACTTGCTCATTTTGATATAATTTCACGAGCAGGTTTCAATCCTATTACTGGCTTCGACCGTTTCTTTTTTTTTTTTATTCATAATTTCTGAAATTTTAGAAAAACGTACGTTTTCGTTCATTTTATTTCTTTTTTTTTTTTTGAAGATAATTACTTGTCTCTGCAATGCACGTATGTAACTGAGAAATGTTCAAATAGATAGATGCTTGATTAATGTCACCCTGTCGGCTCAAATAAACTCTTTAGATCTCTTTTTTTTAATGATCTTTCTTTGCTGTTGCAGAATATTGGAGAGCATCAAGATGCCCAGGACAAGCTTTCACATTCATGACATCCTGCAGCTTGATTCCAAGCCGTCCCAGGAAGAAACGGAGGTACAAGGTAAGAACAAGCAACCTCTATCCATCGAACTTAGCTAGTTTAGTTGATTTACAAAACTAGAGTTTTAAATCGTAAGATTTCAAAATTCAAGTACGTATCAAGTCGATATTAAAGACATGGTTTTTGGTCATTCTCGTCAAACTTAGCTAGTTCAGTTGATCTACAAAACTAGAGTTTTAAATTGTAAGCTTTCAAAATTCAAGTACGTATCAAGTCGATATTAAAGACATGGTTTCTGGTAATTTTCGTCGAATTTAGCTAGTTCAGTTGATCTATGAAGTTAGAGTTTTAAGTCGTAAGATTTCAAAGTTGAAATACGTATCAAGTCGATATTAAAGACATAGTTTTTGGTAATTTTCGTCGATCTTAGCTAATTCAGTTGATCCTACGAAGCTAGAATTTTGAAGTCGTAAGGTTTCAAAGTTGAAGAATGTATCAAGTCGATATTAAAGGCATGGTTTTTGGTCATTCTCGTCAAACTTAGCTAGTTCAATTGATCTACAAAACTAGAGTTTTAAATCGTAAGATTTCAAAATTCAAGTACGTATCAAGTCGATATTAAAGACATAGTTTTTGGTAATTTTCGTCGATCTTAGCTAATTCAGTTGATCCTACGAAGCTAGAATTTTGAAGTCGTAAGGTTTCAAAGTTGAAGAATGTATCAAGTCGATATTAAAGGCATGGTTTTTGGTCATTCTCGTCAAACTTAGCTAGTTCAATTGATCTACAAAACTAGAGTTTTAAATCGTAAGATTTCAAAATTCAAGTACGTATCAAGTCGATATTAAAGACATAGTTTTTGGTAATTTTCGTCGATCTTAGCTAATTCAGTTGATCCTACGAAGCTAGGGTTTTGAAGTCGTAAGATTTCAAAGTTGAAGTACGTATCAAGTTGATATTAAAGACATGGTTTCTGGTAATTTTCGTCGAATTTAGCTAGTTCAGTTGATCTATGAAGCTAGAGTTTTGAAGTCGTAAGATTTCAAAGTTGAAGTACGTATCAAGTCGATATTAAAGACATGGTTTCTGATAATTCTCGTCGAACTTAGCTAGCTCAGTTGATCTACGAAACTAGAGTTTTGAAGTCGTAAGATTTCAAAGTTAAAGTACGTATCAAGTCGATATTAAAGACATAATTTCTGGTCGAATAATAATTCTCGCCGAACTTATCTAGTTCAATTGATCTACGAAACTAGAGTTTTAAGTTGTAAGATTTCAAAGTTCAAATCGATATTAAACACATATAGTTTTTGGTAATTATCGTCAAACTTAGCTAGTTCAGTTGATCTACGAAGCTAGAGTTTTAAGTCACAAAAGCTGGAGTTTCAAGTCGATATTAAAGACATGGTTTTTGGTAATTCTCGTTGCAGGTAGTACCACGGTGCTACCGACCACGAACGATGTTCCGTCGGCGTATCAACAGTTCTTCGAGCACACGACCGCCATGTTGCAACCCGCGATATACGCGAACTTGAACAGAGGCACTCTGCCACCGCCACCACCTGGATTACTCGGCTGGCCGACTGGTCCAACGTTACCAACTACCCTACCTCAGCCTTTGGAGGAAGTTAATGGTGAGTGATGAAATACACCATGCTTGTTGTAACGGGTGATCTGAGTTTGTTCGTAGGGTGTGTACTTGATACGAGTGCTCTCGATTTAAATTAAATTCTAAATGTCTGATAGCTAAAATCGAGAGTCTTTCGATACACTGTATACATTTGGACAAAAATAATAATAATGCATTGTGACTGCAGTTTTTTTTCATAATATTTGTATTTTCCACAAAACAATAATCTTGTAAAAAATTGAAAAAAATTGAAAAAGAGGTTGATGATATTTTTCCAGTTTCATATTTTTGCGAATGACAAGCTTTAAGGGGATGAAATTAACAACGAACGGTGATTTGTACGATTCTTGAAGAATTTGTACGATTAGAAAACTTGTCCCTGTTAATATTTCGTTGTATTTGCATATGTTTTTATACTATACGTATGTTACTTAAAATCACGTGAGTTTAAGAAAAATATTCCAGCAATAATAATCTCTACAAAACACGCATTTGAAGTAGTGTATTATTCATTCAAGTGAACAAAATGCCTGCAATACTTGCAAACGACAATGTAACTATAACAGAATAATATAAATAAAAATAAACAGAAATATATTTCAAATAAATAAAATTCTTTACACCTACGAGTAACGAACGAATGATCAGATATTATCATGATATTTTCATGTTTATTTATTGCAGTACTTGCAAACGACAGTGCAACTATAAACAGATAAACATAAATAAACAGAAATATATTTCAAATAAATAAAATTCTTTATACCTACGAGTAACGAACGAATGATCAGATATTAACATTAATATTTTCATGTTTATTTACATTTACACAATTTAATTTATACAATTTAAAAGTTTATTTAATACAATTTTATTTTCTATACGATTCACATTATCGGGCATTTTACACGTTTCATTGACATACTCTCCTGTATTCTTCCTGTAAATCGACCAAAGAATGCTTCCAAGAAGTAATGTATAACGCGGGGAGAGAAAAGGGGGGGCTGCGACGAAACCCTTATTTATTTAACACCCTACAATTGGCCCGCGTCGGCTAAGCAGGATCTAATGGTCCTATAAAAGGTCCTTGTGGGCCCTGTGCACCGATTGGCCAATACAGAAGGACAGATGTCCCTTCGAGGACAGATGCGTGTAACTCCGCTAGGCCCTCGATGAATCGAAAATTGTCACGCCCCGAAAATCCATCGGTAGCCTATCGGATCTCCTTTCACCTCATCTTCTTATCTTCTTCCCTTCATTTTTATTCTTTTCGCACCTTCGCCTCTGCTTTCTCATCATTTTCTTCTTCTTCTTTTCTTTCCTTCTTCCATTAAACATTCACTGTGCAAGAAATCGTAGACTTCACCCTTTAAATTAAATTGCAAGGAGGGACTGCTTTCGATACATGATTGTTTCGTTCGAGGTAGCGAATTCGTTGGAAATTCTCAGCGTTCTTACGAAGTCGAACGATTTCATTGCGATTTCATTGTAGTGAATTATTATATTTTCGAGGAAATTGTTTCACGTACCAAATGCACTTATATCATGTGCATTTGCGCTTCAAAATTTTTTACAAACGTGTAGAAATCGACAGCCCAACGATGATTCATTTACGAAGAGTTAGTAGGTAGTTTATTGAACAATTTCTAAGTCGTTTGTCTGAAGTAGAATTTGATATTATTATCTTGAAACTAAAACTATATTACCTTTTTATCTCGACGAAGCAATTTTTATTAAGTTTTGCAGAAAAAATTTCGTTTCAAACCTTTGTTCTATGAATTACGAATCAACATTTAACCGCTTGCGCCGGCAACTGACTGCGGACCATAACGAGCGACCGAATCGTACACAATAATTCGTCGATTTCTTTTCCCTTTGAACTCGTCGGTACGATATCATTGGATAGAAATTATTGAGAAGTACTAAGTCTATTATTTGTTTTGCCTGGATTATACTTAAATATACTTAAAACTGAGAGAACGTTGCACTTTTGGGACAAAATATTCTCGACGTGCGTGGCACGTCATTTCAGCGCAAGATGTTAATATTATATTATAACAAATACAGTGGTGTGCAAATATTAATAGCACTGTGCCTATTATATTCTATCTAATAAATACAAATATTAAAGAATACCAAGCATACTAAACAGACCTTAAGATGTGCGAACGAAAATTGAATGCTCTACAAAATTAAACAACTTATAATGATAATCGTAATAATAGCGTGTCAATATCGTTCTAGTTGTTACAATTAATTGAATTCAAGTTAAGTCGTTTTTCTCGAAGATACTAACGTCTCCATGTAGCAAGGAACGTCTAATTGAAATCACGACGCGACTGCGACTACAACCTAATCTCCCATGAAAATGATACAGTCGATCCCATGGGGTGCAATAGGGTATCAAACGGTCTCTATATTGCTTCACACCCTCCCCAACCAGGCTTACGGCTCGTTCACAAAAGCGTATTGTATGCTCACGAAGCCGGGGACCTCAACGTTGTACATTAAATTAGCGTGTCTCTAGGCCACCGTGGTATTTGCCACTTTAGCCGACGGCTAATCAAAATATTGTTAGATTAAAGTCGGCGAACAGACTCCAGCACGCACGTGAACGCAAGAAATCGTGAATCGTATACTTCTGTACCGTGAAATCTAATTTTTCTATCTCGTAAATTTCAAGCGAAATTTCGTCGCGAATTTTCGTTCTCAGCGTTTGGAATTTAATAATTGACAGAAGTTGGATAATTAGTGAAACGATCTTTCTGCTTAAACGTTTAAACGTTTCGTTATTTTGTTGCATCTATTAGAAGTATTTTTTCTTTCTCGACTTTAATAATTTTATTTTCTCTTGATGCTTTCTGACGCTCACGATAGTTAACAGCTCTGAATAATTTAGAATAATTAATGATTATTAGAGCATTCGAAAATATAATAGCTATGATCTTATTTATTGAGAGCATCGTTAATACTTGTAGCCTTTCTTTTACAAAAGAAAAATTCTCTCAGTTGATTTAGATGGGTATGTGCATCATGTGAACGATGAGCAAGCACTCGTTAATGATACTCGAGAAATCAATACGTTGCATCTGCCTGCAATCAGCGTTAGAAGGGTAGTAAAAAAATGCAGCTGCAATATTCTTTAGTCACTTTCTGTGACGACTCTTTCCAAATGACGTTTACTGATTTTCAAAGAATCAGAACGAAATTGACTTCCGACTGTGCAAAGAAATAATATTTAGCTGCATGGTTTCTCTCTCTTTGTTAATTATTAAACTCTACTAATTATCAATTGTTACTGTAATTCTATTAATATTAAACTTTCATTAATTATGAAATTTCGAATTTACTATACTACGATATTTAGATTACAATTTATTTTCAAATTTGCTGAACTTTCGTAACGTAAACCTCGTTGAAAAGTTAGCAATTCAAAATCCATCTATTATTCAATTCTAATAAAATAAAAATATTTCATTAGCATTGTATTAATTAGTTAGTATCTGCCCAATTGATTATAAAATTTTTAACACAATGAACGCTAAGAACATTAGATTGCAATTTACTTTCAAGTCTTTTAAGGGAGACTTTTGCAAATTTCGTTAAAAAAAAGTTAGCAATTCAAAATCCTTACTCAATTCTACAGAATATTTCATTAGCATTAATTTTATTTAGCTAATTGATTGTCAAATTCTAAACACAAACAGATACCACAAAATTGAAATTGCAATTTATTTTCAAATTTGTTCAAAAAGTTTGCAATTCAAAATCCTATCTATTACTCAATTCTACAGAATATTTCATTAATATTAATTTTATCAACCTAATTAATTGTCAAATTCTAAACACAAACAGATACCACAAAACTTAGACTACAATTTATTTTCAAAAACTTAGACTACAAATTATTTCGTCAAAAAGTTTGCAATTCAAAATCCTATCTATTACTCAATTCTACAGAATATTTCATTAGCATTAATTTTATCTAATTGATTGTCAAATTCTAAACACAAAGAGATACCACAAAATTGAGATTGCAATTCATTTTCAAATTTGTTCAAAAAGTTTGCAATTCAAAATCCTACTTATTACTCAATTTTACAGAATATTTCATTAATATTAATTTTATCTACCTAATTGATTGTCAAATTCTAAACACAAACAGATACCACAAAATTTAAACTACAATTTATTTTCAAAAACTTAGACTACAAATTATTTCGTCAAAAAGTTTGCAATTCAAAATCCTATCTATTACTCAATTCTACAGAATATTTCATTAGCATTAATTTTATCAACCTTATTGATTGTCAAATTCTAAACACAAACAGATACCACAAAATTAACATTAACAACTTACTTTCAAATTTGTTCAACATCGTAGATATAATGAACAAACTTTCTAAAGAGAAAATTATCTAACGCTCCACGAAAATATATCACGAAACGCACCTACTCCACTCCGAAAATAACACCGTGATCCTCAAAATTCCAGTGCTACAGCAGCCAGACTCGACGAGTCCAACGATCTCGGACCTGTCGTTCCCACCGAAGCAAGAGGCAAGCCACGAGTGCAAGGAGGAGGAATCGGCGGAGTTCGAGGACGAGCAACAAGCAAACGAGGCACAGCCGCACGAGACGGAGCACAAGAAACGAAAGAGGCGAGTCCTGTTCTCCAAAGCTCAAACGTTCGAGCTCGAGAGACGTTTCCGGCAACAGAGATACCTAAGCGCGCCGGAGAGGGAGCACCTGGCCTCGATTATTCGACTGACGCCCACGCAGGTGAAGATCTGGTTCCAGAATCACAGGTACAAGACGAAAAGAGCGGCCACCGAGAGGGTGGAAGCTAGCGGCAGTGGATGCTCGCCGAGGAGAGTGGCGGTGCCGCTGTTAATCAAAGATGGGAAACCTTGCCAGTCGAAACTGATGGAACCAGCCACGTATCCGAGCTCCGGCCAGGTTCCTATGCCCCCTTACATGCAGAAACCGTACTGGTGGTAAAATCAGGAATGATGGACTATGGTTGAGTCATCGTCATCGTGGACTATGTCGGTACTTGTTGGTGCTGGGATTGTCTGAGTTTGTGGGGATGCTGATGGTTGTAGGAATAGGTTTGTGAACGAAACAGAAGATTGTCGAGTGATCAAAATTTGGTGAAGCATGATAGTGAAGAATGGCTGGATACTCTTTTCAGGAAGAAAGAAGAGAGCACGTCTTCTTTTTTACGAACGAAACTTCTGTCGACTTTGGCGAACAGATTCTGTGAAACAAGGTGGAATGATGATTATTGGATCACAAATGACGAAAATTCTTCAGTGGTCTTTTTGTGAATGAAACTGTTGATTATGGCGGACAGATTCTGTGAAACAAGATGAAATGATGGTTATTGGATCACAAATGACGAAAATTCTTCAGTGGTCTTTTTGTGAATGAAACTGTTGATTGTGGCGGACAGATTCTGTGAAACAAGGTAGAATGATGATTATTGGATCACAAATGACGAAAATTCTTCAGTGGTCTTTTTGTGAATGAAACTGTTGATTATGGCGGACAGATTCTGTGAAACAAGATGGAATGATGATTATTGGATCACAAATGATGAAAATTCTTCAGTGGTGTTTGGTGAATGAAACTGTTGATTATGGCGGACAGATTCTGTGAAACAAGATGGAATGATGGTTATTGGATCACAAATGACAAAGAAGATTCTTTCGTGGAGGATGTCTTTTTGTGAATGAAACTGTTGATTATGGCGAATAGGTTTTAATACGAAGATAAGTTATTGGATTACGAAGAATGGGGACTTGTTTGGGACGAAAGAAAATTGATTAGTGGAGGGAAGTCTTCCTCGGTGAATGAAATTGTTGATTTTGTGAAACAAGATCGAGAAAACTGTTTGCGAACATATTTAACCATGGATAATAGGGATTGGATCGATGATCGCAAAGACCAGATTTTGTGAAGGAATATCATAGAATTCGATGTGTGAATCTGTTTTGGATACGAAGGAAAATCATCTTTTGCGGTCAGTGTGATGATGTTATAGAACTTGGGAAAGAGAAATCATTTAATATAAAATAAATATACACCGTAACATCATGTTTAATACGAAAACGAACGTTTCCTCCACGATATCATTATTAAACGAAATAGACATTTAACACTGTGAACGAAGAAAGAGTAAAACCATAATCAGCAATGGATTGAATATTTCGTAAATCAAAAAATTCCATTCTCACGGAAACATGATAATCCGATTGACAATACGATTGAATGATCTGAATAATATGATTCTAAAAACAACAAGTGATTCAAACGCCAAAGATAAATATCGATCACAGTGAACTTAATAAAACGGCATTGTCTTCGCGATTATTCTCGAAATATCGAGAATGAAAATCAATCACGTGGAAGCCAATGATACATCATTGTTCTCAGAATAATTTTTAAGATGACGAAGACTACAGGAAAATTGAGAAAAATCGATCGCAGATGAATCGGTGCATTCTTCGGGATAACTTGTCAAATATTAAAGGTAAAAAGTTAACGAAAATGTTGTACGAAGTTGAGTATATCAGCATAAAAAAAAAAAAGTCATGCGCAGAACTTCTTGTGAGAAAATTATCCTTGCTACTCGTGTTATTATCGTAGATATGATTAACAATACCCAAGGACGAGCGTTGACACAGTCCACGATGCTCGTGTTCTCGTTAATTTTAGAGTAAAGGAAGTAACTGCCAGTCAAAGTTTTTTGCCATCGTCGATCGTCGATCGAAACACATCTTAATTCGATATAAAGATAATTGGATTGTTGCGCGAGACGAAGACACGACGCGAAGTAAATGAAAATAAATTCGACGAATGAAAAATTCATCGCTCGAGTGAGCACTGACGAAATTGACGCGCGGTGTTCCGTCGATTTTCATCGGGTTATTTCGCGGATAAAAACCAAAGATAATTCGCGAGTCTAATCGCGAAGGACAGATGAAGGATAGAGAAGTTTAGAGAAAGTGATCTAGCACGAGTGAACTATACAAGTGGACGGGATGCCTATATAACGTGCACTTGTGGTCAAAAGTGTGGAATCACTGGAGCTGTTTGTCAATTCTGTCAATTTCCAACATTCGTTCTAGTCAAATTGAAACTGGAAATTTAACGCTAGAATTGCCAGAGTCGAGACAAATCATTCGCAATTTCGTTTTTCTTTTATAGATTTATAGATTGAATAATTTCGTAGGTTTATTGAATTATTGAAAATTTAATGGTTTTTCTAGATTTGTTGTGCAACGATGAATTTAGCGAGACTTTGTTTTATTCTGCCTTGTTTCTTTGTTTTATTGTAAATTTCTTTCCTGTTCCTTGCACCTTTATTGTTGTATATTTTAATTTGTTGGTAGTTCTAGTGTTAAGTTAATCAAACTAGAGGAACTGAAAACGGTTTCGATTGGGTCACTTGGATTTTGGAATAGTTACTTACAAAAAGTATTTGCGCACAGTCTTATTTTTCAACAAAATATTTTCTTTTTTTTTATTTCCATATGATTTAATATACTTAGACTTTATTGAACAATATGTAAATACTGTAATGAATACAGTGATCCAAACCATTATATCAAATAAATATACGATTAATACACTTTGTTGCAGCAGAATTGAAAACATGTCAACAAAGTTGAACTATTCTATTGAACTAATTATAATAATTTAAACGACACAGCTGTGTGACTGGGCCAATTGGAGACAAATCTCCTCAAATACTCGCATAAACGCCCAAATTAACCGAAACGCTCATCAGCATATAAATATAACAATAAAAATGTGATTTCAAACTTTTGGCCAATATCGTAGGATCGATCGTTAGATTCCATGGTTTATTCGTTTTTCAGTTTTTTCTTTGTTTTGTATAAAGCTGTCGTTAGTCCACGTAGTGTATATGTGTGAATGTGTGTGTGTGCATGTGTGTGTGTTAAAAGAAAAAGCATCTCTCACGTTCGTATTTAAAAATCCCAACAAAAATTCAAAACTTCCTCCTTCGACGAATAATAGTCTAAATATCGTCATTTTTCATTAATATACTTGTAACGAGAAATAAAAATGGCGAACAGCGAAATCGCAATGTGATTCCTGGTCGCTTATGTAACGCATCACTTCCTATCAATCTAATCGCAATAACCAGATAAAGCAAGAACAATTCTTCGAGAATAATCCTTCAATACTCGAATCAGAGAGTAAAATATTAAATCAGTTGGTGGATTGCGAATGTTTATGCAGTTCTGGGAGATTTAAAGTGTCAAAAGTATAAAATAAATCTACAATAATCGAATAATAAATATTTATTGTGGATATGTAAATTTTGATTTTCGAGATTGTAAAGAATCGAAATTCTTGGATTCTAAATGGTGGAATAAATATCTAAAAATGTCCGAATTTAAATACTTTATATTATAACAGATTTTCCAAATTTTATTGCAGATTTATTGTTTATAGCGACTGTTTACTAGATTCATCTACGATGAAATCTAAAAATTCTAAATTTACAAATCTACAATATAAAATATATGAAATATCCAAATGTCCAAACACTTGTTATTATAAATAATAAAAAAGTAACATTAGCAAAGCACTTCAAAGATAATAAATTTCTATTTGCAACCATGAAAATATAAAGTTGCATAAATATTCGCAATTTATATTTTGACGAAGTGTAATTAATCGAAAAGATATATCGCATGTGAGAATTTTTCAATCATTGAAACATTTATACAACTAATAACTTCTTTTTTCTTTTCACGCTAAACTCGTAACAGAGAATAAAATACATATTGTTGATCGTTGAGGAAAGTATTAAATAGCAAGTGATTAATTGTATGATTTAAATGTTCGTTTGTAAAATAGACGGAGGCCAGTTTTCTGTGAATGTTTTGTTAAGATTGTAAAATTTTTCTTTTTTTTTTTTTTTTTTAGACGATTGTTTTGTAAAATGAAGGGAAGCAGGTATTATATAGTGTAATTGTATAGAGATGACGTGACAGTCGATACAGAGATCCCAGTTTATCGCCTTTAATTAGGTAGCATGTAATTACGGTCGAATAGGTTGTATATATGTACATTGTATATAATACATAGTAGTCTAATATATGAGATATTTAATAAACTCGAATCGTAAGCGAATCAACTGTCTTTTAATCGTTTCCTTTCCTATAGTTAAATAAAATTAAATACTTGGAGAGAAAATATATGATTATATAATTATATAATGAAATATTGAACATCGTAATTATAAATTATACTCTGTCAAATAATAGAATTATGAAATATCTTGTAAAATAATAAATGTGACAACATATAAAATATTTTTACTAAAACATGAATAAAATCTGAGAATACATTATAACACTATTGATTATTTCACAGGATAGTTGAAACAACTTGAAAAATATTCCTAAGAAAAGACATCATTAAAAATATTATAAAACGTAGATACAGTTTTAAAAAATTATCATCAACTCTTTACATTATTCTAATTTCACGATATTTCATGATACCTATCATATATCGTAAAATATATATTTTGTTATATCAAAAAATATTGAATATAAGACTAAACTTCGTATTTGAACATAAAACTCAAATTAAGCAGATGTAATAATTAAATTATCAGCGAAATCACTTGCTCTCTTTCATAGGACGACGATGTTGATAATTATTCAAATAATCGTTGAAAATGCAAGCTGATCGACATTTCTACTATACAGTGCTGAAAAATTCGTCCAAACGAATTGAAAACGATAATATATTCCGAATCAAGTTATCAGTGAACGCTATCAGCAGAACGAATAGTAAATTGAAAAATAATTCGCCTTATCGTGGAAAATTGCTTCGATTTCTACAATGTGTGTTTCCAGGCAACGATCGTGATGTTCTCTAATCGATAATTGACACGTCTCGGTGTTCTTAATGGTAATAGAGCGAGAGATACAGCTAGCTAATTAAATTTCAGATTAAAGTATTAACATTTACAAACAGAAGCAAGTGTTAATAATAGCTTTGGTTAATTATTAGTGTTTTGTTAAGATTAAAAATACCAGCTCTTACAAACGAAAGAACAATCGTGAGTCAAAGCATGCAGATATGCGAGAGTATTAAAAATTTAGGTCAAGTACAATAGTCGGAAGAAATTTGGAAATTTATTTTTGGATATAACTTAATTTAGAATATAACCGGAAATTAAGATGTTTGTAACTTGTAGCGATGAAAGTTTAAATTCTTGAAAATAATCGTAAGTCAGACGCTCAGTAAAATATTTGGAAACTGTAAAAATCCATATTTATTCTAATTATATTATAAATATATTTCATTTATATTATATTATAAATATATTTCATGTATTCCTTTTATTCTAAATACTACGAATGAAATTTCAAAAGCCAGAATCTACCGATTTTTAATAAAAACCTGGAGCCGTGTTTCAACATTCTTACAAAAATTAACTTTCGTACAATGATGATAAGAACAGCATTTACGAGAGAAATATGATAAAACAATACACTCGAGACAGATCTCCCCCCTGTTTCGTCCCCTGTTCCTTTTTATTTCTCTCCTCGACTGTTCTATAACGTTTCCCTTTTTTCGGGACACGCCGGAAGCCGGTGTAGCTTGAGTGACAAGCTTCCGGTTTCCGTTTCCGAGCAGCCATCTTGTTACCGGTTTAGATTTCCTGAGGGCGTCCTGTCGAACCTCGATGGGGAACACGTTTCGACCTTCTCTGTCGAGAACTTTTCATTTCTCCATCTGACAATGTTGGTAGTATCGCGTGCCACTCGAATTCACATCGCACAGCTCGCGCAGAAACGAAGTTTCATTTCTTGAAACAATTAGAATTTAACTTTTCAGACTTTTCTTCCTTTTATGGGGAAATAAAATTTCCTTCCTTTTTTCTTTTTTTTATTGAAAATGTAGTTCGACAGTACGCGAAGGAAAGGAATAACCATCTTTCAAGTAGAGATTTTAAGATATTTGGAGATGGAAAAGTGGGGCTTTGAGATAAATGGGAATATTTGAAAACTACAATGATCGATATATAATCGATCTTCGAAGAGCATGGAGAAAAAAATTTCAATTTTGGAAATTTCGATAATGGAAAATTAAGATATTCGAAAGTTGAGATGATCGAAATTTAGAATTTTGGAAAATTAGAATCTTCTAAATTGATAGTAAATTAAGCCCTTGCGCTGGCAACTGGTTGCGCGGACCATAACGAGTGACAAAAACCGTATACAATAATTCGTCGTTTTCTTTTTCTTTTTGAACTCGTCGGTACGATATCACTGGATAGAAATTACTAGGAAGTAATGAACTTATTTGTTTTGCCTGGGTTACACTTAAATATACTAAATTGAGAAAATGTTGCAAAAAAATTCACGACGTGCGTGGCACGTCATTCCAGCGCAAGATGTTAAAATGTTAAAATATAAATTGCAATTGGTGGAATTCTTGAACCTTGGTCAATAGTTCGAACATCTCGAACAATTAAACTATACGAAAATCTGAAAATTAGATATAACCTTAGATTAAATTTCAGATTCCTTTAGAATATTCGAGAATTAAAATATCTGAAAATCAGATGTTAGTTTTGCTAGTAGTATCGATATCGCCTTGATACAATGAAGCGAAACGTTCAGTTCTATTCGAACAGCAAAACATCGTGATTATTTTTCGCGACGAATGAAAGCAATGGTGCGGTAGCGATCGAGATAAATTGATAAGTAGCTCAGATAGACGATCAGATAGTTGATCGATTACTGGCTTTAGTGAAGTGCAGAAACGCCGCGCAATCCGATTGACAATTGATAATTTTACAATCGCCAGAAAGAAAAAGGAAATTGCTTGCCGATAAAAAAAAAAAACTTATAAATCGGACGATGTATTTTGCCCCAGTTTGTGTGTGTGTGTGCGTGTATGTGTGTGTCGTTTTGTACATTTGCAAAACATACGATCCTCGGGATCTAAATATAGAGCAATTCAAATTTCCAGAATTTTAAAATATCCTAAAAATAGTGTTCTAAAAATGTGTTCCAGATCAAAATATCGCTTAACCTAACGAGAGTAAATAAATGGAACTAGATTGAATCGTCGTGGATCGTCAGACTATAGAATACTTTAATTCAATAGTCCTATAATTCGAGATTTCAAGAAACGTGTTTGCGAATTCCTTATATTCTATCTGTAATACGACACTGACCATTTAATCTTTCATGTCCTCGTGTTAAAATAATTTCTATATTATTGATAGTAATTACGTTAAATAATAATGACAGTGGTCAACATCGATCAAATCATAGTATAGATGCATTGTTACTAGTTTTACAAAATTATACTAGTTATTACAAAAGTATAAAATAAAAGTACTAAAATATAGGATTTATTACAAGATAGTAATAAATCTAAATTTACAAGTTTCATTATTATCAAGTTGTAACGATATTAATAATAATAATAATATTAAATTATTGCCAAATTATATGATAGAATAACCAAAGTTATCATCGGATCACTATAGCATACTGCGGTAACATAATAAAACGTTCGATCGATGACAAACTCAACAATAAGATTAAGGATTTCGTCTGGATTTATCATTAGAATGTCAATCTTCCGCATCGATATATTCCCACAAGTAACTACTACAGATTACTATAATTAAGGAAACCTAACCCAAACCTACTTCACCGATCGAATCGCCAGGATCAAGTCTCAGCGTCTATTCTCTTCAAGTAACCAGTGGCCACCCAATGACATGAATGAAATATGTTTTACTTTTTCGAGCAATTCAACGAGTATATTCCTATTCCATGTATAGATCCCTTTCTCCCGGCTTCCCCGGTTATCTCTCCCGGTCGTGCAACGAGAGAGATGACGTAGCGAAGTAAATGGAGTGGACAGCGGGCAGCATATGCTTTGTGCCCGGTCCTCCGACAAAACGAAACGTTCTCCGGGCGGTGGTGTGCGCGAAATGTCGGTGCGTCGAACCGGAAGCGCGAGATAACATTCACCAGCCACCGGCCATGATTTATACGACCGGCTGTAATCTATAGAGATTTCCACCGTGGTCCACCGAGACCGAGACTGTTAGGTGGAAAACTCTACTCGATCTCTTCTGTGCTGCGTCGGAGGAAGTGCTCGTTTAGCGTAGCTGGTGTTCCGGTCGGTTCGTCCAGCTTGCTCTTGGAAACGAGTTTCTTTCATCGAAGGACGAGAACTGTGCATGCTACAATTGCGATATACGATTATAATCAGGACTTAATGTAATTTGATATAATTTGACATAAATACTGTTAAAATTAAAAAATTGTAAGTGCTAATAAATACTTTATACATGCACATGTTTATAAAATACATATTTTTTTAATAAGTTAAATACTTAAGATCAAAAATTATGAATGCTAATAAATACTTTGTACATATACATGTTTATATAATGCATTTTTTTAAATAAATTAAACACTGTTAGAATCAAAAATTATAAATGCTAATAAATACTTTATACATGTACATACATGCTTATACAATACATATTTATTTTAATAAATTAAATACTGTTGAAATCAAAAATTATAAATGTTAATAAATACTTTATACATGTACCTGTTTATAAAATATATATTTTTTTAAATAAATTAAATACTGTTAAGATTAAAAATTATAAATGCTAATAAATTCTTTATACATGTTTATACAATACATACTTTTTTCATAAATTAAATACTGTTAAAATTAAAAATTATAATAAATACTTTATACATGTACCAATAAATACTAATAAATACTTTATACATGTACCAATTTATAAAATATATATTTTTTTAATAAATTAAACACTGTTAGAATCAAAAATTATAAATGCTAATAAATACTTTATACATGTACATACATATTTATACAATACATATTTATTTTAATAAATTAAATACTGTTAAAATCAAAAATTACAAATGCTAATAAATACTTTATACATGTACATGTTTATACAACACATATTTTTTTAACAAAGAAATATGCCACCAATACTAAATACTGTTAAAATTAAAATTAACATTGTATTATACAATTGTAATTATATAGGATGGCCACTGGAAAACTGAAGGGTTCGAAAAATTCATAAAAAGGAAAAAAATTTTAATCCATAAAAATTCACGCATAATACCGCAAAAAAATCCATCAATTATATTTCCAAGTAAAATAATAAGGAAAATTAAAAAAACTTGTGTCTGTGAATGTTATTTTCGTTTTATCATTCGATCAGTCTTTCAGTATTCACCCTGTATTTCGGTGGCCATTCTTTACACACTGTTCAAATTAAAATAACATACCTAATCCTTGCAAATTCTTTCGCCATCTCGAAAGAAGACGAACGAAGGAATATGTAGGCCAGCGACGTGACGCGTTGCCCAATCAATGGAAAAGAAGAGAATAAATTGATAGTTTGTCGAACGACGGGACGTCCCCTAATATTTCCGAACGTAATCGAGGGGGTGTACACGTACTTCGAGAAGCAAAAAA